>NW_018218977.1:10018-16418 GCF_001263595.1 Phalaenopsis equestris
GGAATCGAGGGAACTCTAGAGTGAGAGCTACTATCTTCCCTGCCTAGCCGGTCTTCAGAACTATTCAAACCTTAAATTAGCCAATGTTCTTTATAGCATCCCTAGTAAGGATAAAGAATATTATTGCTCCTATTTGACACAACAAATATGTAAACTTCCATAACAGAATTCCTATACTTATTACTGATTCATGATAAGGAGAAATATATTTTCATATTTAGTGCTTTTCTTCTACAAAAACTTAAGTTATCTTTTTAAGTTTGTTTTGTTTTTGTCAAAATATTAAAATTATCAAAAATATATAAACTTTCTTTACTAAGAAAATGTGTTTAGTTTAAATAATTGTCTTTTTAAAAATAGAAAATTTTTCAAAAAGTGCTTAATGCATATCTTTCTTGTGGGTTCGATATTCAGGTCTTAATAAAAAAGTCCTATATTACTTGATAGCGATACGTATACTTACGTAGTATCCCAATATATATAAATTAAAAAGTTAAATTCTTATTTTCTCTAGGATCATGTTTTTGGTTCTGTTGCAAAGTAAGGAAATATAAGTCCAAAATATCATCAAAGACATTGTTATACTGTGCAAATAAACAATAAGTCGGGATCAAGTTTTTGGGTTCGTTGCTGGGGAAATTTTAAAAAATTTATTGAAAGCAAAATTTCTATTTTATAAAGTCTTATTTAAACTTTAAAAGTTATTGTAGGAATATCTTATTGTAGTATTTTATTTTGTGTATGTTTTGTTGTATTTTATTTTATGTTAGTGTATGTGTAATTCATGTTCTGTACGATTCTGAATTAGAGAGAACTGTTAAAATAATTAGAAAAATAAAAAAAAATTAAAATTTTGAAAAATCTTAAAAAATTACAAAAATGGCAAACCAAAATGATCAAAATATTGAAATTCATCAAGAATTTAGACCTTTACGAGATTATGCCAACCCTACGGTAGATGAACCTCATTGTAGTATTCAAAAACCTACTGTAGTGGCTAATTCATTTGAACTTAAACTTACTATTTTCCAAATGATATCAAATAGTTAGTTTGGGGGATCACCAACTAAAGATCCAAATTTACATCTTGCCAATTTTCTAGAATTATGCGCTATATTTAAATATGATGGTGTATCAGATGATGCCATAAGACTTAGGTTATTTCCTTTCTCACTGAGGGATAAAGCTAAGATGTGGTTGAATTTGTTAGCACTTGAATCTTTCAGAACTTGGGGTGATTTACCACAAAAATTCCTTTCTAAATATTTTCCACCATAAAAAACTGTAAAACTTAGAAACTATATTACATCTTTTAATCAGTCTGAAGGGGAATCTATTTATGAAGCATGACAGAGATTTAAAAAACTCTTAAGAATGTGTCCACCAGTTAATAATTCAAACCATTTATAATGGATTAGCTGGATCTCTTAGATCTATTATTGATGCCGCTACTGGTGGTTCGTTGATGTCAAAACCATTTCATGACGCTTATCCTTCAATTGAAGAAATGGCTACCAATAATTTTCAATGACCTTCTAAGAGGGTGAATCCAAAGAAAGAAGCCAATATTCATGAATCTGATGCATTTACTATGTAAGAACCAAGGGAAACATAATTATAGATCTCATAATTTCAAGGAAGTTAGACGAATTTGGAATAAATTTTTCTCAACCTATCTCTATGATTGAGGATAATTCATTAGGCCAAATGGTAAATTCACAAGCATCATTTGAAACTTTGAATGCCATAAATAACAAGCAGAATAACCCATATTCAAACTATTATAACCCGGGTTGGAAAAACCATCCCAACTTCAATTAGAATAATACTACGGATGGTAATAATAAGCAATTGGGGAACAATCAAGGAAACCCATTGGGAAACTGGAAAAACGAAGGGAACAATAATTATATATTTACTTATCCTCCAGGTTTCAACAGTAATTCACAATTTAAGGAGAAGAAGTTATCTATAGAAGAAGTGGTGTTACAAATGGAAAATCAGTTACAAAATCAATGAGTTATAATTAGAAATATTGAGAATCAACTTGGAGAAATAAAAAATTCATTAAGTAATAGATCCTAAGGAACACTTCCAAGTAATACTAAAATAAATCCGAAAGACCAGAATAAAGAGCAAGGAAAAGTCGTTCAACTTAGAATTGGAAGAGAGTTGGAAGGTAGGGTTCAAAAAGAAACTGAAGTAGAGAGAGAAGAAATTGAAGAATCAAAAGAGGATGCTCCAAAAGATTCTGAAAGACCTATTTCTCCACTTAAAGTTAACTTAGAAAAACCACCATCTCCATTTTCGCAGAAACTTCGTCAACAGAAGTTGGATAAGAAATTTTTAAAATTTCTAGAAATTTTTAGAATTTTTAAGAAGCTTACAATTAATATACTATTTGCTGAAGCCTTAGAACAAATGCCAAGCTATGTAAAGTTTATGAAGGATATTATTAATAAGAAAAAGAACTTTAAAGATAATGAGACTGTTGCACTTAGTGAGGAGTGCAGTGCAATTATTCAGAAAAAGCTTTCTGAAAAGCTTAAAGATCCTGGTAGCTTTACAATTCCATGTGTGATAGGAGATATATTTTATGGAAAAGCTTTATTTGATTTAGGTGCAAGAATTAACCTTATGTCATTATCAATATTCAAAAGATTGGGATTATGAGTAATAACCCCAACTACTGTAACTCTGCAGTTAGCAGATCGTTCGATAACTTACCCTAGAGGAGTCATAGAAAATGTCCTAATGAATGTGGATCAATTTATCTTTCCTATTGATTTCATTATACTGGATATGGAGGAAGATAAGGAGATACCTATCATTTTGGGGAGACCTTTCCTAGCCACATGAAGAGTAATGATAGATGTGCATAAAGGGGAATTAACAATACACGTCAATGGTCAAACTATTACTTTAACATTTCAAGATCAATGAAGTATCCTGCAAAAGGTAAAAATGATGAATGCTATATAATAGATACTATAAGATATCTGATTGAATGCCAATTCAAAACTAATTATGAAAAAAAATTTGAAGTAAAATATTTGGAACACGCGCAAGAATAGGAATTAGATCAATGTGAAGATCTTTTTAATAAAGATTCAAATTATGTTTGAGAAAGTTTTGAAATTTTGGACATGATAGAAAAAGATAAATCATTTTGTCCATCAATAGAAAAACCTCTAGAACTTGAGTTGAAGTTTCTTCCAGATCATTAAAAATATGCCTTTTTAGGAGACTCCTCTACTTTACCAGTTATAATTTCCTTAAAGTTAACGATGGAAGAAGAAGAAAGGTTGATGAAAATTTTAAAAATTTTTAAGAAAGCCTTTGGATGGACAATAACTAATATTATAGGAATCAGTCCTTCAATTTGTATGCATAGAATTCATATGGAAGAGAACTACAAACACAGGGCTGATCCTAAAAGTGGTTAGATGCTGGAATTATCTACCCTATTTTAGACAGTGGATGGGTTAGTCCAATTCACCGCTTTCCTAAAAAAAAGAGGAGTAACTGTGATTGTGAATGAACATAATGAGTTAATATCTACTAGAAAAGTCACACGGTGGCGAATATGCATTGATTATAGAAAATTAAATCTTGTCACTAGGAAAGATCATTTTCCACTACCCTTTCTAGATCAAATGCTAGATAGCTAGCTGGGCATAAATACTTTTGTTTTCTGGATGGATATACTAGTTATCACAAAATACAAATAACTCATGAGGATCAAGAGAAAATAACTTTTACCAGTCCATATGGTACAATTGCTTTTAGAAGAATGTCATTTGGTTTATGTAATGCCCCTGCTACATTTTAAAGATGTGTGATGGAAATTTTTTGTGATTTAATTAAAAAAGGGATTAAAGTCTTTATGGATGATTTTTCAGTGTTTGGAACTTCATTTGACTCATGTTTAGAACATTTATCAAAAGTTCTTAAGCGCTGTGAAGAAACAAATTTAATCCTTAATTGGGAAAAATGCCAATACATGGTAGCATGAGGAACTGTATTAGGACATAAAATATCAGAAAATGGTATGAAAATAGATCCTGCTAAAATTCAAGTGATTGCTAATTTACCTTATCCAAAAAATGTAAGGGAAATTAGGAGTTTTTTAGGACATGCTAGATTCTACAGGCCATATATTAAAGACTTTTTGAAAATTGCTAAGCCTTTATGCCTTTTATTGGAGAAAGATGCAATTTTTAATTTTGACAAAGAGTGCCTAAAAGCTTTTGAGTTATTAAAAAAAAATTAGTCACTGCACCAATTATAGTTTCACCACATTGGGGAAAGCCTTTTCAACTGATGTGTGCTACTAGTGATTATGCTATTGGAGCTGTTTTAGGAAAAAGATATGATAAAACTTTTAAAGTAATTTACTATGCTAGTAAAACTTTTAATGAAACCCAAATTAATTATACGACAACTGAAAAGGATTTATTAGCAATAGTATATACCTTTGATAAATTTAGATCATATTTATTTGGGACTTATTGTGTAGTGCATACAAACCATTCTGTTATTATGTACTTAACGAAAGCAGGATGCTAAACCTAAACTTATAAGATGGATTCTTCTTTTGCAGAAATTTGACTTTGAAATAATAGATAGGAAGGGGATTGAAAATCAAATTGCTGATCATTTGTCCAGACTTCAGTTAAAAAAAACCACTCTATTTTGAAAAAGAAATTAGTGAACATTTTCTAGATGAAAAACTATTCAATATTAATGAGTGGCGTGTTTCGTGGTATGCCGACATTGTGAACTTTCTTGTCAGTGATATTACCCTATGGAATGACATACCAATAGAAGAGGAAATTTATTTATGAAGTTAAGACTTATTTTTGGGATGACCCATTTTTATATAAACAAGGAAATGATTTGATTATTTGACTGTACCTTTCAAAGAGACTTATGAAATTATCAAAAAATGTCATAATTCTGATTTTGGGGGACATTTTGGTGTTGATAAGACAACATACAAAATTTTAAATTTTGGATTCTATTTTCCTACTATCTTTAGAGATGTTAATGCTCACATTAAAACTTGTGATAGATGTCAATGAGTAGGCATTATTTCTAAAAGAAATGAGATGCCCCTCAATTATATGTTGGAAGTTGAAATATTTGATGTTTGCGGATTAGATTTCATGAGACCATTTAAACCACCTTTTGGCAATTTATATATAATGTTAGCAGTGGACTATGTATCCAAATGGATAGAAGCTGTTGCTTTACCTCGATGTGATGCTCAAAGTGTTGCAAAATTTTTTAAAACGAACATATTTTGTAAATTTGGGATGGCGAGAGTTATCATAACTGATGGGGGAAGTCATTTCAGAAATGTCATAATGGAGAAGTTATTAAAGAAATATCATATAAACCATAGAATTGCTACTGCTTATCATCCTCAGACAAGTGTTTTGGCTGAATTATTCAATCGGGAAATTAAAAGAATTATGAAAATTTTGTTAATCCAACAAAAATGGATTGGTCAGTTAAACTTGACTATGCTTTGTGGGCTTACAGAACTGCATACAGAACTCCTATAGGAATGTTCCCATATAGGAAAATATTTGGGAAAGCTTGTCACTTACCAGTTGAACTTGACCATAAAGCATATTGAGCAGTTAAAGAGTTCAATTATAATTTGACAGATGCTTGTGAGAAAAGATTATTGTAATTAAATGAGCTTGAAGAGATACGGAATGAATCTTATGAGAGTGCTAAGATTTACAAAGAAAAGATGAAGATGTGGCATGATCAAAGGATTCTTACTAAAAATTTTTAACCAGGGCAACAAGTTTTGCTATATAATGAAAGGTTAAGATTATTTCCAGGCAAACTTAAGTCCAGGTGGATGGGCCCATTTTTTGTGTTAAAAGTTTATCCTTATGGAGTTGTGGATATTAAAGATCCTAAAACTAAGAAAGTGTTTAAAGTGAATGGTCATAGACTGAAACCTTATTTAGTAGTGGATTAACATAAATTTAACAATCGAATGATGTTGGGTCAACTAGAATAAGCACTAGTTACGTTGGGCTGACGATGTTAAACCAAGCGTTTTGTGGGAGGCAACCCATATTTATCAGTGTGTTTAGCTTTTATTGTTGTTTTTGTATGATTTAGAAAATTTGGGGTAGTATTTTTTGAGACTATTTTGTGTTAGTAATGATTTTAAGACTTTATTTAGTGATCTAGACATGATCTGACGCATTAAACCAAGCGCTTTGTGGGAGGCAATCCATATTTATCAGGGTGTTTTGCTTTTAATGTTGTTTCTGTGTGATTAAGAAAATTTGGGGTAGTATTTTTGAGACTATTATGTGGTAGCATTGATTTTAAATTTTATTTAGTGATCCAGACATGCTAAAATGGAATT
>NW_018218978.1:0-704 GCF_001263595.1 Phalaenopsis equestris
TCATAGCTTGTAAGGAAACAACTCCTCCAATTTCGAGTCCTGCTGGAATCCATTTGGTATTTTATTGTCACCCATTCTGCGGAAGGTTACAGACACCCTGCGGTGTCGTACTCCTGGAATGCAGTGCTTGGCAACGTCTGCACCGTTTCCCTTAAGAACAATTACTGAACCAACTGGAAGAGGAATCTCCACAGTTCCTCTGAATTTACCAGGGCCGATTACATCAATTTCTTTTCCAAACAGAATATTGCTCTTACTCATGAACGAGACTGTGTTGAAAGGCCTCACAAAATCATGATGGTCGATGTGTGGGGGAATGCAGTCACCTTCTTCATAAATGTTCATGATGCAACTGTTAGGAATACAAGTGGCGGGTAGAATATTCCACTTAACCATTCTCTTGATCATCCATTTTATCATCGATGGTAACAAATCCACTTGGTCGTATATGAGGATCCCGGTCGGATTTCCCTGTCTGTCGTTCGTAAAAGTGTAGCCGCATTGGATGGTGATTCTTCCCTTTCCCCGCATCCATTTCTTCGGCTCGGAATAAGTTCTCTCCATGAGAAGGCCCGCTCGACCTCTATCTCTTAAATCGAAGATGCAGTCCAGAATGCTTCTTTCATCAGTTTTAGAGAAAACACTTGTATATAGCTCTAGGCTCTCCAGTATGTTGATAAACTTTCCCTGAACTTCCTCATAGA
>NW_018218979.1:0-504 GCF_001263595.1 Phalaenopsis equestris
CTAGCTCTCTCTCCCACTCTCCCCATCTTTCCCCTTCACTTCTTATTACTACCTCTTTCTCTCTCTAGCTCTCTCACTCTCTCACTTTCTTTGCCTCTCCTTGTTTTGTTCTCTAATTCTTCTTACAAATTCTCCCTCCTTATCTATTTTCTCTCTCTCTTTCCTTTTCCTCTCTCTCTCTCTCTCTCTCTCTCAATGAACATCAATCTAATCATGTCTTACTCCATTCATGTCACTCTCATTCTTACTCTCTTCCCGCTCTTACCTCACACTCTCTCTATCTCTATATTGCTCGTCTTCTCTATCTCTCTCTCATCTTTCTCACTATTTCTTCTGCATGTTTAGCTCTCTCTCCCATTGTCCCCATCTTTCTCCCTTTCACTTCTTATTACTTCCTCTTTCCTCTGCTCTATCTCACTCTCTCACTTTATTTGCCTCACCCTGTTTCTTTCTCTCATTCTTCTCATAGATTCTCCCTCTTTATCTCTTTTCTCTCACACTTTC
>NW_018218979.1:643-1123 GCF_001263595.1 Phalaenopsis equestris
TTTTCCTCTCACTCCCTCTCTCAATCAACATCAATCTAGTTATGTCTCACTCCACTCATGTCACTCTCATTCTTACTCTCTTCCCTCTCTTACCTCACACTCTCTTATCTCTTTGTTGCTCGCTCTCTCTTCTCTATCCCTCTCTCTCTTGCTCCTCACTCTCTCCCTATCCTTAACTCCCTTTATCACACTCAATCTCTCCTACCTTTGCTCTTTTTTCTCAATCTCTCAGTCTCTCGCTTTTTACGCTCATTCTCACCCTCCATTCCTTCTTTCCTTCAAGCACTCTCCCACTATATATACTTATCACCCATCATCTTTTTCTCTCCCTCTAGTTTTCATTTCTCAATCTCTCTTTATTCATCTCCCTTAGCCTCACTCACTCTCTCATTATATTTCTCTATCTCTGGCTTTATTTCGCACTCTCACCCTCTCCTCATTGCTCTCTCTCACACCCTAACTACTCCCACTCTCTCCCTC
>NW_018218979.1:1936-2426 GCF_001263595.1 Phalaenopsis equestris
GAGAGCAAGACAATGAGTGAGAGAGAGATGGACATGGAGAATAAGGGAGAGAAGTGAGAGAGAGCAGAAGAGAAAGTGATAGAGTATCGAAATGGTTACGGAGAGAAAAAGAGGGAGTAAAAGTGAATGAAACTAAAGACAGAGAAAAAGCCAATCCTTCTCCCTTCTATTCGATCTCTCCTTAGCTTCACCTCTCTATCCCCCTCTCTCACTCCCTCATACTCTCTCTATCCCTCCCTCCCTCGCTCTCTCTTGCTCAGTCTCTCTCTCCCACCACTCCCTTTCTCCCTCTCTGACCCTTCATCTCATGTCTTCCTCTCCATACTATTCTTATTCTCTCTATCCCTCACTCTCTCCCCATCTCTCCTTTAGCTCTCTCTATATCACTCTCCCTTTTTCTCCCTCTCTTTATCTTGCTCTCTCTTCCACTTTATCTCTTATATTCTCCTTCTTACCACCCTCCATCCCCAACCTCCCTCTCTTTGTCTCT
>NW_018218979.1:3207-5743 GCF_001263595.1 Phalaenopsis equestris
TCATCTATTTGCTAACCATTGTTTGGCTCTAAATCTCTCACTCTCCATTGCTCTCTTTTTATCTCTCTTCCTTGCCCACTCTTTTTAGCTCTCTCTTCATCTCCCTCCTTATCTCCTTAACTATCTTTCTCTCTATTCTCCTCTCTTCCCACCTTCATGTCATCCATTTCACCATCTTTCTCCCTCTCCTGCCCTCCCTCTCTCTTATTCTCCTGCTCTCCCTTGCTTTCTCTCTTATTTCTCTCCATATCTCCTAAACTCTATCAATCTCTATTCTCTCCCTTCCCCCATCTGCACTCTCTTTCACCCTATTTCTCCCTCTTATATCCCTCTTTTTGTTCCTCCCTTAGTCTCTCTCTTTCCTCATCTTCCTCTCTTCCACTCTCACTCTCTCTCCCATATCTCTCTCTCCCCTCCATCTTCTATCATTTCTCCTTTCTCACTCTATCTTCTCTTTATATCTCTCACTCCCACTCTCTCTATCTCCTCCTCTTGCTCTCTCCCTCTATCTCTCATCTCATTTACTCTATCTATAACCCTTCCCCTTCTATCCCTCTTGCTTTATCTTCCTTGTGGTTTCTCTCTCTCTCTTCCTCCCACCCTTCATACCTCACTCCCACTCTTCTTCGTCCCACTCTCTCTCACTTCTCCTCATATCTTTCTAGCCATTTTCACTCTCCCTCTATCATACTCTCTAACTCCTATCCTCACTCGCTCTCTCTCTCCCATTATATTATTTCTCTCTTTTGATCTTGCTACCCCTTTTTCTTTCTATTCTTTATCTTTATCCCTTTTTCTCCCACCCTCCCTCTTTCTGTCTCTCTCCCTCCCTCCTTCCCTCTCACTTCCCACTATCTCTCAATTTCTGTAGCTCCCTGCCTCCCTCCCTTCCTCACTTCATTCTACCTCTCTCTCTCTCTCCACTCCCCATCTCTCTCCATTCCTCTTTTGATCACTCTCCTTATCCTTGCACTTCTTTTCTCTCTCTCTCATTCTCTCTTGCTCTATCCTCTTTCATCCCATAGTCTTTCTTACTCCCTCTCTCTTTATCTCTCACTCTCACAACTCTTCATTCTTCTTTCTCCTTCTCTTGCTCTGTTTTAAATTCTATCTCTCTCCCTTTCTCTATATCTCTCTTTTTTCTCATTCATTTTCTCTCTCGCACTCTTCTATTGCTCTGTCCTACTTACTCTATTGTCCCTCTCCCTTATATTATTCCTATAGCTCTGTCTTCTATGTCACACTCTTTTGCCCATTTTTACAATCACTCCCTCTCTTTTCTCACTCTCTCTTTCGCTCACATGATCTCTCTTGTCTCATTCTTCCTTTTTTGTCTTTCTCTCACTTCTCTCTTTGCCTCCTCTCTTTACTTTCTCTCTCTTCTCTCCCACATTTTTCTCTCTCTATTTGTTTCACTAGCTCTCTCTCAATATCTCTCTCTCTTTCTTAGTCACCTTTTCTCCCTCCCTTTCTCTCTCTTCATCCCTCTCTCCCTCCCTCCCTTCCTTGATCTACTTTCTCTCTCTTTCCTTCTCCCTCTCACTGCCTTTCACTCATTTTAGTCTTTCATTCTTTCATGACTCCCTCTTTCCTTCTATATTGCGTAACCTGCTCACCCACATGTCTTCCTTCCTTCTTTACCTCTTTTCTCTCTCACTCTCTCCCCTTGCTCTACTCTCCTCCATCACTTACCTCTCTCTTTATCTCCAACCTCGTCTCCTCACATCAAGTCTTTCTTTTTTTATCTCCTCTATTTTATGTCTCTCTTCTCTCACTTCTTGCTCTATCTTCTTATTATATCCATCTCTCCCACTTCCTCTTCCTCCCTATTCTCTCACTCTACGAATCTTCATTCTTTCTATCTCTCTCCTTCTATCACATCCTCCCTCCATCCCTCACGCGCAATTTCTCTTGTCCCTCCCTTGGTTTCTTGCTCTCCCCCTTTCTCACTCACTTTACTCTCACTATCTCCAAGGCTCGCTCTCTCACTCGATCTCTCTCCATTCTATTTCCTTTCTCATTCACACTTATTATATGTCTTTTATCTTTCTTTTGTTTCTATTTCCCTTTCTCTTCCACCCATTTCTGCTCTTCCTCCCTCTCCCTCTCTTCCCTCCTTCCCACCCTACCTCCCTCCCTCCCTCTAACTCTCTTGCTCCTTACCCCCTCTCTCCCCCCACTTTTGATCACTCTTTCTTGCATGTTCTTCATCTCTATCTTATTCTCTATTTAACTATCTCTCTCTCTCTTTTCTCTTACTCTCTCGTGCTGCTTCTCTATTTGCCTCTCACCTCTCGTGCTTCTTCTCTATTTGCCTCTCACCTTCCCTTACTATTCATCCCCTCTCTCTTTCTCTTACTCTCCTTCCATCTCTCTCCTACCTTATCCCTCCCCTACCTCTCTCTCTATCTCTTTCCATAATTTCTCTCTCCCTTTCTCTCCTCTCTCATTCTCTCCCTAATGCCTTTTATTATGTCACTTCCCTCTCTTACTCTCTCTCACTCCTTCTCCTTTTCCCTCTCTCTTACTCTTGTTT
>NW_018218979.1:5848-8773 GCF_001263595.1 Phalaenopsis equestris
ACTCTCTTCTTTCTTTATTCTCTTTCTTGCCCTCTGCTTCTTTTGCAGTCTATCTTCCCATCTCTATTGCTTTGCTCACTCACTCTCTCTGTCTCTCTTTATCTTTCTCCCTCTCATGTACACTTACGCTCTCTCTCGTCTTGCTCTCCCTAGCTCTCTGTCACTCTCCCTCCTCCATGTCTTACTCTTTCTCTTCTCTCCCTTTTTCTCTCCCTCTCCATCTATTTTTGCAATCTCTCTCACCCTCCCTCCCTCTCCCCCTCTTTATTTCTCTTTACGTCTCTCCCCTTTCATTTCTATCTCTCTTTTTGCTCTCTCACTTCCACTATCTCTCCCACTCCTTTTCCCCTACTTTCTCCCTCTCCCTTCTCCCTCTCCCCTTTTTCTCTATCACACTCCCTCCACTCTATCTTCTTTCTCTCTCTCTCCCTTGCTCTCTCTCTCTTTACGTCTTACACTGTCTTGCTCTTAATCCCTTTCTCTGTTTCTCTCTCTCTCCTCTGTCACTCTTAAGCTCTATTTTTTCTCACTTTCTCTCCTCTCCCTCCCACTATACCTTTCTTACCCTCTCTCCCTCTAATTCACTTTCTCTCTCAATATCTTTTCCTTCTCCCTCCACATCTCTCTATTTATTTCGCAATCGAATGAGTTCTATTTTTTTTCTTTACTCTCTCTATTCTCTCACTCCTTCCTCTTTCTCCCTCTCTTCCTCTTACTCTTCCTCAATCTCACACTCCCTCTCCATCCCTCTCCTTTCTCTAATTTTTTTTCTCCTTTTCTCTCTCTCTCTTCTTTTTTCTCACTCTTCCTTCTACTCTATATCTTCCTCACTTCTTTTTATCTCTTCCGTACTCTCTTCTCTTTCACTCTTTTTTGTCTTAATCTCCTTCTCTCACTCTTCTCTATCATCCCTCCCTCTCTCCCTTTCTCTCACATTAACTCTCTCCACTCTCTCAATCTTCTCTTGCTTCTCTCTCTTCTCTCACTCCCTTTATTTCTCTAAGCTCTTGCTCTCACTCTTCATGCTTTCTCCCCCCTCTTTTTAGTCTATTTTGCTTCTCTCACACTTTCTCTTTCAGCCACTTTTCTCTCACTCTCATTATTTTTATCAATCTCTTTCTCTCAATCTTCTCTTTCTCTATCCTTCTTTTTCTCTCTCTCATCCTCTCTCCCCCTCTGTGTCCCTCCCTTAATTTCTGCCACTCTACTACCCTCTCTTTTACTACCCCTCTCACTTTACCTCTCTCACATTCCCCATCATTTGCAATCTCTCTCTCTCTTTCAATCCATCCCTCTCTCTCTCCCACTCTCTCCATTCCTCTCTTGCACTCCATCTGTTGCACTATCTCTCTCTCTCTCTTTCACTCCATCCCTCTTCCTCTTCTACTTTGTCTCCATTTCTCTCTCTATCTCTTCTCTTTCTACCCCCTCGCTGGCTCTTCCTCACTGTCACTCTCTATCTCTCCTTTTTTCTTTTCTCTCTCTATCTCTCTTTTAACCTTTCTCACTCAGTCTCTCTCCTCTTTTCTCTCTCACTATCTTTCTCTCTCTCCTACCATCTTTTCCTTCTTTCTTTCTAGCTTCGGCACTTTAGTCTTTTTTCTCCCTTTCCCTCTCATTTTCCTCATGCTATCTTTATTTCTCTCTCTCTCTCTCATCATCCCCCTTTCCCTCCTTCCCTCTCTCTAACTCTTTATCCCTTCCTCTCTCCCTATCTCTCTTATCTATATTCTCTCTTGCTCTATCTGTCTCTCTTACTCTCTCTTTCTCTCTCTTTGTCAGTCTTTCTACCTCTTTCCTTGCCTCTCTGTCTATTATACTCTCCCTTATGTTCTTTATCTTCTCCCCATCTTTCTTGGGTATCTTTCTATGTAACTTTTGTACACACTCTCTCTTTCTCTCACACCCCTCTTTCTTGCTCTTTTTCTCACCCTCTTCTTTTCTGTTTCTCTTTCTCTCTCTTATTCCTTGAATCTATTTGTTCGCTACCCTTTACTCTCTCTCAGTCTCTCTCTCTCCATCCCTCTCTAACACTCTCTTTCTCTCTCCATCCCTCTCTTATTATCCCTCTCACTCTATCCTCTTTCTCTCTCACTCTATCTTTCTATATCTCCCCCCATTCCAACCCTCAAAAATTGCCACACCATGTCCCTCTTTCTCTCCCTCTCTATCTCTCTTCTTCTCTCTATTTCCCTCCTCTCACTTTCTTCTCTCACACCTTTACTTGTCTCTCTCCCCCCATTCTAATCTGGTCTCCTCTCATTAGGTCTTTTTTTTATCTCCACTCTTTTATGTATCTCTTTTCTCTATTCTTCCTCTTTCTTCTTGTTATCCCCCTCTGTCTCCCCGCCTCTCCCTCCCTCTCTCTCACTCTATGTATCTTCATTCTTTCTATCTCTCTCCATTCCTCCCACCCTCCCTCCAACCCTCACACACACTCTCTCATGTCCCTCCCTTCGTTTCTTACTCTCCCCCTTTCTCACTCACTTTACTCTCGCTATGTCCGACAGTCGCTCATTCACTCAATCTCTCTCCCTTCTATTGCATCTCTTTTTACACTTGCTATATCACTTTATCTCTCTTTTGTTTCTATGCCCCTTTTTCTTCCACCCTCTCCTCCTGTCTCCCTCTCTCTCCTTCTCTTCCCTCCCTCCTCTCTACCTCCGTCTTAGCCACTCTTGCTCCTTACCCCTTCTCTCCCCCCTTTTCAATCTCTCTCTCTTGCATGCTCTTCTTCATCTCTATTTTAGTCTCTCTTTATCTATCTCTCTCTCTTCTCTTTCTCTCTCTTGCTTCTTCTCTATTTGTCTCACTCCCTTACTCTTCCTCCCCTCTCTCTTTCTCCTGATCTTCTTCCATCACCCTCCCTCCCTCTCCCTCTCTCTCTATCTCTTTCCATCCCTCTCTCTTACCTTCTCTTCCCCT
>NW_018218979.1:8969-9792 GCF_001263595.1 Phalaenopsis equestris
CTTTCCCTATCTTTCCCGTACCTGTCCACCCTCTCTCTCCTTGTCTTTCTCATACTTTCTTTTCTATCTATTCCCTTTCTTGCCCTCTCTTTCTTTCTCAATCTATTTTTTCCGTTTCGATTACTTTTCTCCCTCTCTCTCACTTTATCTTTTTCCCTCTCTCGTACACTCATGCTCTCTCTCACTCTTCCTGCTCCCCCAAGCTCTCTATCCCTCTGCCTCTCACTCTCTCTTACTCTCTCTCTCTCTACTCTCCCCCTCTTTCTCTCCCTCTCCAACCTTCCCTTCCTTATGGTCTCTCTCTCATTCTATAACTTTTTCTATATACCTCTCTCTAGTAAAAAATCACTCTTAGTCTCCCTACTATCTCTCATACATTTTCTCTCTCCCTTTCTCTCTCTACCTCTCATATTCTCTACAATTTTTCGTTCTTTGTTCTCTCTCTTCTTTAACTCTCTCTCTATTTCTCTCCCTTTTCTTTTTTTTTTCTCTCCATTTCCATCTTTCTTTCTCTTTCTGTAGAGCCTAACTATGGTTAGGAAATAGATGATTGAGAGGGAGGAGAGAGTGGGTGAGAGCACACCTAAGAGAGAGAAGAAAAGTGGGAACAAGTGAGAGAGTGTGTGGGTGAGAGCAAGCGGGGTAGAAAGGGAAGGAGGGAGGAAAAGAGAGAATGAGAGAAAAAGACAGTGGAGGAGAGAGAGAAGATAGAGAGGTAATTAGGGAGGGATAAAGAAAAAAATAAGGAGGTTAAGAGAATGAAAGTAGATGAAAAATGAGAGAGGGAGAGAATAAAGATAGTGATAAAAGAGAGAGGAAGCTG
>NW_018218979.1:10051-10668 GCF_001263595.1 Phalaenopsis equestris
ATCTCCCTCCATATCTCTCTATTTATTTCTCAATCTAGTGAGATCTCTTTTTACTTTAGTCTCTTTATTCTCTTTCTCCTTCCTCTTTCTACCTCTCCCTTCCTCTCACTCTTCCTCAATCTCACACTCCCTCTCCATCCCTCCCCTCTCTCTAATTTTTTTCCCTTTCTCTCACTCTCTTCTTTTTTCTCATTCTATTCTCTGCTCTATATCTTATCTCACCTCTCTTTATCTCTTTCGTATTCACTCTCTTTTTGTCTTAATCTCTTTCTCTCACTCTTTTCTATCCCACTTCTCACTCTCTATCTCCATCCCTCCCTCTCTCCCTTCACCTTCCTATCTCTCCCTTTCTCTCACATTAACTTTCTCCACTCTCTAAATCGTCTCTTGATTCTCTCTCTCCTGTCACTCCCTTTATTTCTCTATGCTCTTACTCTCACTCTTCATGCTTTCTCTCCCTCTCTCTTTTACTCTATTTTTCTTCTCTCCCTGTTTCTCTTTCTATCTCTTTTCACTCGCTCTCATTATTTCTATAATCTCTTCATCTCTCTCTTTTTTTCTCTCTCACCCTCCCTCTCCCTTTCTCCCCTTGCCTTAATTTCTGCCACTCTATCTAC
>NW_018218980.1:0-3176 GCF_001263595.1 Phalaenopsis equestris
ACCTCCACAGTCCACCAAACTTCAATTAATTGTGCTCACACCATTCCTGTAGTGAGAGAAGTTGATTCCACACAAAAGTCCTCTCTCAAACAGCCTGTAACATAGTTCTAAACCAGCACTTGAAATTTAGTTTGATCTAAAACATAGCTAGAAAATTCACCAGGGCCTGATGCTTCATCTAGAGGTTCGTTGGACCCAATCAAAGCTACCACAACCATCTGATTAAGGCCTTCCCTCTCAGACAAAGTAATGAGCTCCAACCCTAATCTGAGCTTGTTTTGATTCTCCATGTGTAATGGCTTGATTTCATGCTTTATCAACCATATAGATAGACGCGTCTTAAATAGATGAAGGTTTAGAAACAAACCCCATTTGATTTGGTTGAGTCTAAACAAATATCTTAATATTTTAGTGTGAATGTATTACAGTTTAGGTCACTTAGGGATGATGAATGAGAGCCGTCTGATCGCGCGTGTATCAGATGGACGGAGGAGATCAAACCAAATGGAGTCTTGGTACATGAACCGTGGGCTGCATGGCAGCTGAGGTGTTTGGCGACATCAAATGGAAGAGTGCCGCATGTAAAGCTCGGAGCGAATGAGGTTGTGCTGACGTTGACTGGTTTAAGTAGAAAATATAGGTTTTATGAATTATTTTAAATGCCTAAACTCAAAAAATCCATATCTTTCTCTAGAAAAAGCATAAAAATAAAAAAAAAATATGCTCTTGCTCGGTGAATAGAGGAGAATAATGTGGACAAAAAATAAAAAATTATTTTCTAAGTGTATGATTTTTAGTTAATTAAATACTCTATGAGGTATTTTAATTTATTGTGATTAAATACTAATCATCATAGATTGAAATTTTTAGGCTTGATTACTCATGATAGAGGGCACCTCCTCTGATTTTTTCAAAGTCAGAGAGCATCTCTATGCTCACCTCTATGCTCCAGACCTAATTTTCAAGCCTAAGTGACTATTTTGGCTTTATTTAATCTTATAAATTAAAATATTTCTCAAAAAATTATGGGATCAATTTTGTTAGGTTTCTTGTGATCAAAGAAGCTTAGGAAAAATATTGTGATGGTTTGAATAGTTTTTTTCTATTTCTATTATTAATTAAATATTTTTAACTTGTATTAATTTATTTAAATGAAATATAAATTAAAAATTGACAAAATCAATTCCACATTGTTCATAAAAATCATTTCAACTAACTGTAAAAATTTTAAATTTATTCAAGTTAATTTGGCCAATAAAGTGGATTTTGTAAGTAAAAATAATATTTTTGGACAAAATAAATTATATTAAATTAAATAAGCTTGAGAAAATTATGAAAAATAATTTTCTGAGCTCCTTGTGATTAGGGGCATATAATAAAAATCAATGCTAGTTTTGTAAAAATATTTTATTTTTAAAGTATATTTTGAATTAAAAATAATTATAATAATCAAAGTTTTCAAAAATACAAAAAATAGTTCAAATTCTGTGTAATTGTTCCCTCATCACTTGTGACCCCTTAAAATGTTTTTTTAGATTTTATTAATTTAAAAATAAATTTCTGAAGGCCTAAAAATGTATTTTCCTTATTTTCCTATTAAAATAATTACAACAAATTAAATATAATTCATAAAAATTTTAAAAATTGTTCCTCTCAGTTTTTTGGACTTATGAGGGTTTAATAAAAATTTAAAAGTAATTTTTGAAGATTAAAACATATTTTTGTATTTAAATAATCATTAAAAATGACCTTTAAGTACTTATAATAATTTCTATATTATTTAAAAAAATATCACAAAATTTTGTTTAAGAATTCTTCTGACCAAGGAAAACCTCCAATAATGTTCCCATAAATTAAAACTTCATTTTGTTTAATTAAATAATTTTACATTGAAAAATCCCATTTTTGGGTTAAAATAAATATTTTAAACTAAATCAAATTTTAAAAAATCATACTCTCCTCGCTGATACTTTAATTAATCCATGGATGGGATACTCAAAGATTTTCAAGGCCATTTGAATTTTTCTTGAAGAATTATAAGATGAAAAGCCCAAAAGGCAAAGAGATAACAAAGAGATAATTTTAGAATTTTGGTTCCTTAATCAAAATTTAGGATTAAACATTGGGGATGGGTAATTTTGATCCTTAATGAATGCATTGGATGATTGAAATACAATGGCTTAAAGATAGAAACCAATTTACAATCTTTTTACAATATCTAGGATGATGATAATTTACTTATCTTCAGCCTAAAATTGATGATGTTGTGATCTCTCAATAGGAATATATGTCACTTAAACCAAAATTCTAACAACCAATAATTTCCCCCATTATGATTGTTAAGAGTTTGGTAGTGACCTAGGCTCAATATCTAAACTCAATTGATTGGATCTAGAAGATAATATGATTGGGGACTAACACCTCTTTAGCACTCCAAGCCCATTTTTGATGTACACCAAATCTTTAATAACTTGAGCTTGCCCTAGGGGCATTCATCCATATAACTCTTAAGTAAATTGTAAAATTGACTAAAACATCTTATCCTTGAGATAATTGAATTGTCAAGTTTCATTGGGCAATAGGATAGTCACACTCTAAACTCGGATGATTAATGGAACAATATGATAAGTTCAGAAATGAACTCAAAATAATTCAAGAGATCTTCAGAGTAGTTCAGGGTCAAACCCCGTGCACTTTGAAATCTTTTGGATATTTTGAAGGACAAGTTGAACTTGTCATATTTTGTTCTAGAATTATCCACTAAGAACTTCAGAGGCTCAATAGAATCATACTTTGTGGTTGGATAGTTATACCTTCATCTGCTCCTGCAATTTAAATTCCTTAAAAATTTATATACATTTATTGCAAGTGTTAACCTTTCAAGTGGAGGAAAGAGAAGAATCAACAGGTACGCCTTTTAAATTACTGTATTTACCTTTCTGTACTTTTTGCTTCAAAATTGCATGTTAAAAAATGATGCGACTCTGCATGAAAACCAAAATTTCTAGGATAGCCACAAAACCAAAACAAAAATTTAAAAATTAAACAAGGTAAAATTCACAGCCACAACATTCAAAATATAAGACAACTCAAAATTTAATCACAAACATCACAAAATAAAAATTGCAACTAAATTAAAATGCCTTTATCGGATGATCGAGAATCCCTTGGAGGAG
>NW_018218980.1:3391-8944 GCF_001263595.1 Phalaenopsis equestris
GACTTGACACATTAGAAAACTAAACTCGACATAATGAGAAGCTTGGAGCTAGCATTGTGGGCAATACGACCATATTCAACAGCAAAACATTTATACACCAACTAAACCATTCCTTAGAATTAAATAACAAACTATAGTATTTTGAGGTTGTCCGCCTAGTGCAACATAAATCCTCAACTCATCTTTAGCCCTTTGGTATGACTCTACTATGACTCTGTTATACAATATAAAAACTAACTCACTTTAGAATTCTGAAGTTTTTGTTCGTTACAACCTGAAACCTCACATCTTTCAGGCTATTTGTGTGATCATTTCACACGAATGTAAGCCCTAACTAATAAAATTGGCAGGATGAAACACTTAAATATTTCTCCTCTAAATTAAAGCCAAATAGTAGGATAGCTTGCGAAGTCATCGAGGTTCTCCTCAGGATCTATGTCATCCCCTAATTCTTCTTCCTTTAGATTCTGAAAAATAAATGTTCCAAATTTGAGCCATTCACCTTTCACACCTCTTTGTCTGGTCTCTTTGAAAAGTCCTATCATTTGAAATTCTTGAAGACAATATTCCCTGATTTTTATCAAGAATTTTCTTAGTTGATTTCTGTTATCTAAGATGTAATTAACTAGAAGGGCTTGCCTTTGTAGGAAACTTTTAAGAACCAAACATAATATAAACCCTATTTAATTTTCATATTAAATAGGTGAACTTGTCATCTTATAAATAAAATAATTTTACAGATAAAATGGATGTCATATTTTCTTAGTTTTTTTATCAAGTCTCGTCCTCAAGTCTTGTGTTTATCTTTCGGGATAGATACATAATATGAGATGTAGTGCTCTTTCATTTAAACTTTGGAAGATTTGGGATCAGTTTGACTTCATATTTTTCTAAAATTAAATATTATATATATATATATATTAAATATCCCACGGGAGCAGGCGACGGGATTTTAACTCTGGCGACCGACAACATCCAAAGGGCGACCCCCCTAAAGTAGTGCCGACAGCTTTTGACAACTATGTTGGGGAAATGTTTCTCTCTCCATTTAAATAAGGGAATATTATGTTCATACATCGGTAATGTGTCCATGTCCCTTATGGGCCAGATTACCCTTCTTCTGTTGACTTGCTTCATTGCTTCACCCATTTCTTTCTTGGTTCTTGGGTAAGTACTGTCAACTCTTTTGGACTTCAGAACCGTCTATTCAACCACCTTTGAATAGAGAGGTTCAGGAGTTCATTAGGACTTTTAATCCTTATGTGGGGTCGGACCCCCAATAAGTGTGTTGGTGGACCAGTTCCGCCTAGGCATTGTGCATTGTGAAGTCGGTTCCCCATTGTGTCCTGAAGTTTACTTTTTCCTTTCAAGTTTAGTTTGTTATTTTACAAATTAAATTGAATTGTGTCGTGCTGCGCTTGCTCCTTAAATTTTCTTATATTAATTAAATCTCTCCACTTATAATCCTCCACTTATAATAAATCTCTCCACTTATAATCTTCACAAATTAAAAACTTATCATGTCTACAGATTGACCTCTGTTGTTTTTAATGCTCACACTAGAATATCGAGGTATTGGCCAAATAATTAACTCTAGGGCTTTCTTTTTGATGTTGCTGCAATGAAATTCCCAACTCTCACTTTCTCGTGCAATATGCCGACAAGCTGTGATGTCCGCAATGTCACCCCCACCATCAATTTTGGAGTTGGGTTTGAAGATCTCGAGGTCATCCTCAGGGACTGCCTATTGAGTTCAACCTAAACTGTGTTCAATATTTCCTTTCTTACAAGAAGGTAAGGACTACTACCACCACTACACCTGCTTAGCCTGTTGCTCCCTTTTCTGCCAAGGGAAAAGATGTTATGATCATCGAAGACCCGATTGAAGGATTGGTTGTTCCGCCGTCAGTATTTGAAATTGGATCGAGTTTGAAAACTGCATCGTTAACCCGAACTCAGAGAAGGAACCGCAGCCGAAAGATTCAGAAGGCTACTAAAGCCCAAAGATCTGAAGAAATGTCTCTTAATGAAATTCCTCATTATGGGAACGAAGGCTACTGGAGGCCTATCCGCTTCTATGAGGGAGTAGGTTCCATCCCTTAATGGACACTGATGGGTACAAGAATATCCAGAAGATTGCTGCTACCTTACCGTCACCTCGTGGAGATGGTGGGGAGAGGAAGAAGCCCACTCTTATCACCTGAGTCAGCATAGTGTTCCAGAGACTAGTTGCCAAGGAATTTTGTCCCGTCAATGAATTACTTAAATGAGTGGGATGTGCAGTATCCCCTCACAAGAAGAAAGAAATTCTAAGAGATGTTAGATCTGCCAGACAGTCTCAGACACCAACTAAAACTGCACCTGCTTGCATTCTAGTCAGATTTCATTTGGGAAGTCGAGTTGATACTATCATTACCACAATCGATTGTACTACTGTTGCTGCTTCAAGATCCGTAGGCCGTCGACCAGTTAAGTCACGTTTGGGTCTGAGAATTCTGCCAATCACCCATCATGAAGTTCTGAAAGAAAAAATGAGAAGGTTAGCTTGTACTGTATCTGGTCCGCACCATGGAGAGTATACCTCTCTTTGACATAAAAATGTTAAGACACCCCGTCTCAAGACATCTTCGCCAAAGAAAAAGGTGTGGGTACCTAAGGTTGTCGTACCAATACAGTTCAGTGAGCCCGTGGGGTAGGATCATGGAATAAAGTAAGGCTCCAAAATATCTGACATTGTCACAGCTACTGCCAGCGAGATGTATGGGGAAGTAGAGGATGTTCAACAGAGTCTTCTAGATCTTAAGATGATACAAGAATCAATAATTGAAGAAAAGGTTGAGAAGCTCAGGATTGAGATTTCTGAGTTAGCCCGGGAACATGGAGTTTCTGTTGATGATTAGGATGAAGATTTTGATTTTAGCAATTATCTCAATGAAGACTTCATGGATATTCATGTCATCAAAACTAGAACCGCTGCATCTGTGTGCAACGCTTGACCTCTCATCGAAGAGAACGCCGTAGATGACCTGCGTAGGGTTGTCTTTTCGAGGGACGAGCAAATCAGCTAAATTGAGAAAAGAATGGAAGAGATGACCACTTCCATGACCTCTATGGCTACAACTCAAGAAAAATCTCAACCCCAACAATTAGCTTCTCCAGAAATTAATCATCCAGAGATTATACATATCATTGATGAAAGGAAGGAAGTTGCCTCATCAAATAAATTTGATCAACAGAAGAAGGATTCTCCATCAAGTGCCATACCAGAAAAGGAATTCAAATAGATGGTTGAAAAAGTTTGGGAGGCCTTAGCCCAATCTAAGGGTGTTGCATTAATTTTAAAAGGTGAACCCTACCCGGAGGAGTTCAATGTCATAACTTACCCTAAGGGTTTTGTGTCACCAAACTTTAAGATATTTGATGGGACCAAAAATCCCAGCTAGCATATAACACATTTCTGAGCTAGTTATGGAAACACGGGAAGAAACAAAGCTTTACTCTTCACAGTTTGTCAGCAGCCTGTAAGGGATAGCTTTTGAATGGTATGCCAAACTACCCAATGGATCAGTCAAGATATTTGTCGAATTAGAAAAATTGCTTGTAAAGAGATTTGCTAGAGCACAACATCATGTTTATATTGGAGACCTCATAATGGAGAAGCAAAAGCCTAACGAGATCCTAGTAGATTTTATCTTGAGGTGGAGAAAACTTAGCATGAAATGTGAACCACAACTATAGGAATATCATGTAATTGAGATCCTACTCAAGAGCATCCATGGGCCAGTAGCTTTCATGCTCAAGGGACTCACCATCAAGTCCTTTGAGAATCTACTGTCGGCGCTATTTTTGGTTTGGGGGGAGTTGCTCGTAAGAAGCTATCGGTCATTGGAATTGAAATCTCGTCGCTCGCTTTGAAAGGACGTTGAAGTTTAGAAAGTATGAAATCAAACTGACTCTATATTTTTCATAGTTTAAATGAAAGAGCACGATACCTCAAACCCTGTATCTATCCCAAAGGATAAACACAAGACTTGAGGATGAGACTCGATCAAATAAAATAAAAAAAGTATGACATCCGTCTGGTCTGCGAAACCTTTGTATTTGCCGACAAGTTGCCCTATTTAATATAAAGGATTAAATAGGGTTTATATTAAGCTGGGTTCGAACATGCTTCCTATAAGGGCATGCCTCTATAGTTAATTACATCTTATATGACTAAAGTCACATAAGAAGACTCTCGATACAAATCAGGAAATATTACCTTCAAGGAGTTTTAAAGGGTAGTACTCTTCAATGAGATCGGGCGTAGAGGTGTGAAAGGGGATTGGTTCAAATTTGGAACATTTTATTGCAGAATCTAAAGGAAGAAGAACTAGGGGATGTCAAGGTTTGATCTAGAGGAGAACCCCGGTGACTTCCCAGGCTATCCTAATGTTTGGCTTCAGTTTTGAGGAGAAAAATTTAAGTATTTCATCCTGCCAATTTTATTAGTTAGGGCTTACATTCGTGGGAACTATCACACAAATAGCCTGAAAGATGTGAGGATTTAGGTCGTGACAAACAACAACCTTAGAATCCTAAGACAAGTTAGGGCTTATATTGTATGGCAAGACTATACGAAGGCCTAAAAATAAGATGAGGATTTACATTGCATAAGCAAGCAACCTCGAAGTCCTATGGCTTTGTTGTTTATATCTAAGGAAGGAAGATTGATTTAGTTGAGGAAGATATGTTTTGCTATTGAAGAAGGTTGTGCTGCCCACCATGCTAGCTCCAAGCTCCTACCGCAACTAGTTTGAGTTTTCTAGTGTGTCAGTTATGGTATCAAATCAAGTGGCCTTATGGTTGAAGTTCTTTAAATTTTATGAGGGCATATTAAAGTTGATTAGAGTGACACCGGTTAGGATCCTACGGTTCCCCACATTCTGACATCACTATTTTCTATTTGATTCACTTAGTTTAAATAAACTTACTAAACACAATTTAATGAGTTCCATAATTTCATTTAGACCGTCAGAAGCCTCGTTAGCAACCGTAGGCTACCTCCTCCGAGGAATTCCCGATCATCCGAATAGAGATGTCTTAATTTAGTTGAAGTTGTAGTTTTGTGTGATGTTTGTGATTAAATTTTGAGTTATTTTATATTTTAAATGTTGTAGATGTAAATTTTATCTTGATTGATTTTAATTTTGGTTTTGGTTGCTATCCTGATAGTTTTAATTTTCATGCAAGGTGGCGTCATTGTTTAGCATGCAAATTTGCAGGTGTAAAAGTACGATATGAAAGTACAAGAAAGATAATGCTGAAAACTATAAAAGCGTACCTAGCGAGTCTTCTCGTTCCACCACCTGAAACTTAAAATGCATTTTAAGGCAGCTTATATAGAAGAAAAGAGTAAGTTTTTGGTAGTTTTCCTTACTCTATGTCACATCTTGGTGGGTCCTTAAGAGTTTAATTAAGGATGAGTTTGTTAAGCAAAACATATTAAGTTTAGTAGATCTCGAGGTATCCAACAGATCTAGAGAAAGAAGCAGAGAAAGAAGCAGGTCCGTG
>NW_018218980.1:9255-11497 GCF_001263595.1 Phalaenopsis equestris
TTAAGACCTAGGTGAGTGTCTTAATTACAATATATTTGCCGACAAGTTCCCCTATTTAATATAAGGAATTAAATAGGGTTTATATTATGCTGGGTTTGGGTATTAAATTGATTAATTATTGACTTCAAAAGTCATACCCCTAAGTCCTAGATTCATCTCATTTTAATGCACTTCCAAATCTTAATAATTTAGAAATTTGTTAACTTAATTAAGAAGGTGAGATTGGTTTCTACCAATTAATAACTTGTATTTACAACATCAAATAAATTGATTAAGATCATAGGTTACCCATTTCCTTTCTTAAATTAAGCCTAAATGTTAATTAAGGATAATTTCCAAAACTACACATTTGCCCCTAAGGCTCTATCACTTTAAAATTTGCCAAATTCAATTCAAATGACTTTGGAATTTTTATCCTACCTTATTCATGAGTCAATTAAAACATCAGACGAGAAAATGTGATTATTCAAAATTTAATTCAATTTTTATAAACATTTTCATGCAAAAATAGGATTATTGAAAGAAAATTCCTAACTTGACCAAGGTAAATCCTAATCCCTTAAAATTTTTACTAGAGGTAACTTTAGACTAGAGAAGCCTTTGGACCAAATTTCATGATTTTTAGATTTTATTTGAATTTTAAGAATTATTTTAATTTTTATGGTATTTATTAAATATAAAATATTTTGAATGGGGAAGACTAAGTTTTGTATTTTTGAAAAGTGCGATTTAAAACATTTCCATGAGTTTTATTATTTTTGTGATTTTTATGAATTTTTAATTATTTTAAATATTTAAAAAAAATGAAGTTTTTATTTTAAATATCATTTTATTTTTAGAAAATACCCCTGATCATATAGAACTCAAAAAATAAGTTTTTATATATTTTTGAGTTATATTTTGATTTTAAAAAAACATTTAAATGTCAAAAATGATGTTTATCTTTAAAAATCAAGTTATCAAATGAATTCAAAATATTTTGAAATTTTTATGGTGAGTTCTCTGGATTATAAACCATAATGGAGATAAAAAATTAAGTCATTTAAATGTTTATATTTTTTAAAATTAATTATCTTAATGATTTAGTGTTCATGAAAATTAAGTATATTTTAAATGACATGACCCATGAAATTATTTCCAAAAGCTTCCCTGTTCATGGTGGACCTTCCAAAATTTTCTTAGAAGTTTCTAGTTAATAGGCTAATTTCCATGATTATTTTAATGAAATAACGTGGAAAAACTTGAAAAACATGGATCTCTGTTTAAGGGTCTCCTATAACATGCCAAAATTTCAAGACAAGGTGATGTGTCAATATGCATGGAGAATCAAGTGATTCAAAATAGTGTTTAATTAATTAAAAATAAAATATGCATCAAATGAATTTGAAATTTATTTTAAATTGTTCTCCTCTATTCACTGAGCAAGAGGGTCTTTTTATTTTATTTTTGTGAATTTTCTAAAAATAAAATAAATAGGAAAAATCCCTATTTATCTATTTAAACAACGCGTGCTGACTAGATCCTAGGCAGCTCCAAAGGCATGCGTGGCACACTGTGGTTGGACGCCGCCATCCACGTAGCTGATGACTCGGCCAGTGGTTTATGTCCCGAAGCACTGTCCGGCTCGATGTTGGTCGTCCATTCACTACACACGCGATCGGATGGCGCTTGGTCATCGTCCCAGATAGCTTAGGCTTAGAACCGTCCACCTTTGAGACTTAAGATCTCTCTCATTTCTCAGCCAAATTAAGTGAGATTTTTTTAAAGATGCTCGTATAAGTAAAACAAACACATCCATACGGTAAATGCATCACGAAATCAAGCCTAAGTAAATAGATAATCAAAATAGGCTCGAGAGGAGAAGAAGTTTTATACCTTTGCTCTAAGAAGGGAAGCTTCAATTAGAGGTGCTCGACACGTTTGTTGAGGTTCAAGGAGGCTAGGTATTAAGTCTCTGGTCTTGGTATAAGGCTTAGGTGGGGATTTGGCCAAGCTCCAATTCGGGTGTTGGTCTAGAGCTATGGTAGAGGCTCTGTGGAAGGGGGATTTGATGGGGCTTTAGCTTATTTCACTATTGTGAAGGTGTGGGTGCAGTTAATTTGGGTTTGATGGACTGTCAAGGTGTATTGGATTTTGTCCTGGTTTCCGACAAGGTTTCAAGCTCAAAATTGAGCTCCGGCAGTGGGAATTGGTGGGGGAAAATAGTTGGAATGCACTGAGGGGATCTTAGGGAAGCTCTGTG
>NW_018218980.1:11913-12823 GCF_001263595.1 Phalaenopsis equestris
TCATGGTGTTTAGACTGGTCACTAGGTCCAACTAATGGCTGTGGTGGAGTTAATTTGGTGACTTTAGGGTGGTTGGGTTACATTTAGTGCATGGGTCCAAGTGGGTGCAAATGACCAATTCTTAGGTTTTGGCTAGGTTAGCCATGTCAAATGATTCAAATAAATGTTGCATTTGGTGTAGATGATCATAAGGAACAACTTTGGTGAAGGATGGAAGTGGTTTTGAGCTCAATTGAAGGGTCAATTTGAGGGAAGTTTGAATTTTGATCAATTTGGTCATGTTGGGCTAAGCGTGGGTGTAGCTTAAACTATCCTTGGGCTAATTCCAAATTAATTATTGTAAATGGTCAATAAGGACCCCATGCAGAGTTTTCAACATGAACTGGATGCCAATTTGGGGGTTAAGGCAATCAATTGGGTGAAATTTTGGGACAGCCAATTTGGGGAAAATTTGGGGCTTTTGGACTTAGGTTGAAATCAAATGAAATTTAGGTCTCATCAAGGACAATTTAAGGTCAATTTTGATGTATGGGGATGTTATGAAGATTTTTCAACATTAATTGGGGCCAATTGACTATGCTATGGTTTCAATTTGGTGAGATTAGTTCATGTGACCAAAATTGGGGGTTTGACCTATACTAAAATTGGGCTCAAATCATGGGCCAATTAAGCATAGATTTGGTCTAGTTTGGCCATATAAAAAGTTAATTTGAGTTTAAGATTGAAATTGGGGTTAATTGAGATCAAATTGATGGACATTTGAGTTGAATTTGGGGAAATTTGGGCCCTTAAAGGCAAATTTCGGGTTTTGGTTAAAGATGGTCGAATTGGCCAAATTGGGTCATGTGCTAGTTGATAAAAATGAAATTGAGAATATTTAGAATTTATTGAGATTTTCTGGGAGTTTTTG
>NW_018218980.1:13329-15158 GCF_001263595.1 Phalaenopsis equestris
GAGAAAAAGCAAACCCCCAACCAAAAGTGAGGTCAACAGCTACTCAGCAAAGCTAGCAATTTACAAGAGGAAGTTAAACATATGGATTCCCCAGAAAAATTTCCCAGGAAAAATCAAAAAAGATTAGAGCAGTCTGAATATTTGAGAAGAAGTCCGGGACAGTAGCAACGGTTGATAAGGGAAACCAGCCAATGAAGATACATGTAAAAAATTCTTGTCAGGATTCCCAGTCATCATTGTAGCATGCTCAACAACAGACACAACAGTATGGCCAATCTAGCCAGCAACCGCATCAAGGAGGATCATACCTAATAAAGAACAAGAAAATGTCCATTGCGGAACGTAGGAAGGTGGTGTATTCCATCAAAGATGAAGTCATAGCCAAAATGTTTAGAAGCCTGATGAACAGGCCTGAGTTCAGATTACTAGATCCAAAAAAACCCGAAGAGGTTGACAAGAAGGATCAACGGACCAACCTAATTATTGCCCGTATCACAGGATGCTTGGACACACTATTTAGGATTGTTTCATCTTTAAGGATTGGCTCAAGAAGAACCTTAAAGAAGGGAATATAACAATCCTGAAAGAATATTTAAAAGAATTTGAAAAAGGTTTCGTAAATATGATTTCGGCCGAGATAATCACTCCATATTTAGAGGAAGATGGATGGAGTACAGTTTGGAGTAAATCATCCAAGAAGATACTGGATCAGACGGCTTCAGCAGTCGCCCAAAGTCTACAGTTTGCTCAGCCCAAGATAGAAATTTTTTCAGAGAAATCACTACAACAATACAAAGAAAAGAACAACGTTATAAGACTGATAGCATGGGGCTAGGATAAGGGCTGTCTTTGTTGGGTTGGTTGTCTCGTATTCCGGGAAGAAAATCCTCTAACCTCTGACCATGTATGATTATCTTTTTGCCCCACCAGGTTATTATAAATATAATGATTATAATTTTGGCTACGTTTTAATTATTTTTGGTGATGACGCAACTGATTTTGCTCAATCTAACTCTGATCTCGATTCCCAAAATGATCCTCAAATCGTACTTGAGTCCGATGAGCTCTTTAATAAGGATAAAGAAGACATTGAAGATACCAATTACGATAGCACCAAGAGTGAGGAACCAATCCTTGAGCGCCATGGTGCACTACTTGCTATCAACTTGGATCTTTCCAATAAAGAAGAAGCACTAGAAAGTTTGCCTACAACATCTCAAGAAGAAGAAATTACATAAGTAAACATAAGGAGCAAAAAAGTATTACCCCTGAGAACAACTCCGACAGATAAATGAAAGCAAATAGTAGCTCAAGAAGAGCTACCTCCACCTCCGCTAGTGGAAGAACCAAATAATCAAGTAAAGGTTGGAGGATTGTATAATGTGGATTGTAACATGCTAGCTCATCTTAGGAAGTTTTTAGCCAAACTAAGCATCTGTGACGCTCTAATACTGCCGAAGGACATGAGGGAGTCTCTGGTTACAACTTCGCTTGATCTAAAGATTTGCTTAGCTCAGTAGTCCAGCACATTCTCAAATGAAGTTTTCTCGTTAAAAGAACAACTTGGTTAACCTTTATAGATGAAGTCTTGCAGCTTGGTACCACTAACTATAACCGACCACTCTATATCTCCGTTAACATTGACAGATTTGTACTGTCCATAGTTTTAGTAGATCCTGGAGCATCACTCAACTTTATGAATTTATGAATATTAGGATATTTGGATAATGAGGCTCAGGATCTTACAGTGGATAAAAAGATGCTAAGACGATTCAACCAGAAGGGAGAAAGAGACCTTGAATCGATTACATTGCTTATGAAAGTTTGAG
>NW_018218981.1:0-3000 GCF_001263595.1 Phalaenopsis equestris
TATAAAATTATAAATAGGTTGTGTGTGCAGCCAGCTGTGGCCAGTTGGTAGAGCAATCTCTTTGAAGGTAGTAATTCCCTAGAAATCACGGATTTGAATCCAGCTCTGGCCAGCTTGTCGGTAGTGAGGGTGGTCCTTGAATAGTTAGGCACATGAGGGCAGCTCGGAACTCGTATAATAACCTTCGTCCATTCTTTAAAAAAAAATACAGGTTGTGTGAAAGATTGTGTAAAGGTGTTAGGCCTATATTCTATAGGAAGATCAAACAAATTTGACAGTAAAGGTTCATATCTTCCAAGCATATCAAATGGAATGAATTATAAACCTAATCCCATCCAAATTATATGATCTTTTATCAAACAATATGATAGATATCCCAAGCTTCCATTTAAATTTCAATTTGATCATTGATTTGTCGATTATAACAACTGAAAATTTAAGTTACATTTTCATTTTTTTTCCAAAAAACTCTACATAAAGAACTTGTGTATTTACATCTGAGTTAGAAACAATTGCTCTAGGTAAGTCGTGTGATTTAATTACTTTATTAACATATAATTCATCAGTGTGAGATGCATCAGCGGCTTGTGGCATCATATAAATGTATAATGAAATTAACATAGGTGCAAAAAATCCTACAATTTATTTGCTACCCTTATCAATTTGACAAGTCCTATAATGTGAAGCCATTCATGCAACACTTTCAAATTTGGCTACAAATACCTGTGCACAATTAGCGCGAAGTTTTTATCTCTTGAAAATGCCCGTTTCACCTAGGGCTGTCAAAATAGCTCGGTGTTCGCAAACAACTCGTGTTTGATTTGTTCGCTAATGAAGATTTGTTTGTTCGTGTATGTATGTATGTATGTCTGTCTAGGGTTGTCAAAATGGCTCCGAACACGAACCGTATGTATGTCTAGGGTTGTCAAATGGCTCGTTGTTCGCAAACAAATCATGTTCGCTAAATTAATGAGCCGAACACGAACCGAACACGAAGATTTGTTTGTTTGTGTATGTATGTATGGATGCATACATACATACATACATACATACATACATACATGTATGCATGTATGTATTGATTAGTAGCATTTTTAAAAATTTTAATTGACTACAAGGCTATAAGGATTTATAATCAATTAAAATTATTAATTAAAAAATAGGATAAAAATATATTAAATTATATTTAAATGATATTTTAATATAAACATTAAGATTTAAATCTTGCCCCAACCCTTAACATCTTGCGACTGCGTGACTAGGGTTGTCAAAATGATTCTTTGTTCGCGAACAGCTCGTGTTCGACTTGCTAAGCAAACCAGCGGAACACGACCACATGATTTGTGTTTGAAATACGAACGAGCCGAACATGAACATTGGTCTTTTTTAAAGAGTCAAACGCAAGCGAGCCTCGTTTACAACCCTAGTTGCACCACAAGGTGCAATTTTAAAAATCAAATACCTAAAAGCTCAATAATCAGATTGCAACAAAATTACCATAACTGAGGGATAATATAACTAAAATTGAAAAGCTTGCACTACAAAATAGAAATTCTATTATAATTTAAATATTTTTGTTTAACTCCATTGAGCACAAGTAAAAAATCGATAAGATGTCCTTCCAAGCTCAATATCAAATGCACAAATGAAACCTCAAATCCCTTATTTAAAATCAAGCAATGTTAAGTACAAATGCATTTGCAAATCTCTTTCACTAAAAGCACAATCAGCAATTTATTCCATTTAAATTCTCTTTTCTTCAAATACATTCTCTTTTAAATGTATTCGCTATAGAAAGGTCGAAGTATAGCATCTCCATTTGAACATCAACAATTTGTACCATACTTAGCATAGCATTAATTCTCTCATAGACCATCAAACTAGAACATATATCCATCCATTCAAGTTACCTCTAGCAATCATCCTCTCTTCCTAGGCTATATATTTGTAATAGCACATCATCTCTTCTCAAAGATATCTTCTTGTTATCTTCTAATACAGAAAGAGAAGCGTAAATATTAATCATGTATATAGTTTCCCTCAACAATGACTGAGTAACCAGCAATCAGAATATTATCAAGCTTGTCCACCTCAATAAATTTTTGTCTTATAACTATCTACGACTACTACACCTACCCCATTTCTATCGTTAACGCTCTAGCATAAAAAAGCTTATTATCTTCCCATTTTTCATTGAATTTTTCATCTTGTTGATTTATTTTCACGCAAGAGAGTGATTAATTTTTAGCAATAATTATGCCACTAACTCTCCTACCACCTCATTCAATGTCCCTTAATTTTAAATAGTAATCTAAACTTAAACATTATACCAATCAGGGCATGTCATTTATGAATAATATCCTAACAAATCCTTGTCTATCTTCTTAGAACTGCTCTACAACAATGAAATAAAAATTGAATTGTTTCAAGAATTTTTTAATAAATTGTGATTGGTTGTAAACCTAACATCAATCATCAATCATCAATCATCAATCTCTCATATGGATTTGGAATCAATAATGGTGGATTTTTTTAGAGAGGGGGCCATAGGAAGCATGAACAAGTTAAAAGAAATAAACATATAAATTAAGGATATAAGGCAATGCATGCTAATGTAGCTCAAAATAAAATAGCATAGCAATATGACTCACAGAGGATCGATTCAGTTTGTGTATTCACATGAATGAACACATCCAATCTCTCTTAGAAATGTCGATTAAATACTAAACATATGTGCTCTATCATTTGAGTTAGTCAACATTTAATCTATAATCAAATCAATACAATTCAAACATTCACAACCACTATCAAATACCAATCATATTATGCTAAATCAAAAACAATATCAGTAAAGAATTCATTCATAACATAAAAACATATCAGTCAAAACATTCACAATCATAGATTCTTTGACGTGGCAATAAAACATAGTCGCAAAAAATGTACAAAGGTTAGGTATTTTTTCAAAAAAAAAAAAAAAAAAAAAAAAACAAAAAAAAT
>NW_018218981.1:10818-14858 GCF_001263595.1 Phalaenopsis equestris
GAGGGGGGGTTCCTCTTTCACAATAAACACACAAAAAAAAAAAAAAAAAAAACAAAAGAGTATACCAATCGGCAATAAAAGAAAGTATATCCCAAAATGTCACTTCTATGTTTTTATTAAAAATGTCTACTAGAACCCTGCAATCAGATTCAATCAAGATTTGATGCCATCCCAGCCAGATAGCAATCGAGACAGCCATGAAAGCCGCCTGAACCTTAGATTCCAGAGGAGATACAGGCACCGAAGAGGATGAGAAGAATATAAGACATTTACCACCCTCATCCCTAGCAATACCACCAATACCAGTATTATCAATTTTCCAACTCTCATTCGTGTTAAATTTCACCCATCCTCTAGGGGGAGGCTATCATCTCACCAAAAGATGGAGTTGCGTATACTTGTCCCCAAGAGAAGAGGAAGATCCGAAGGCATCAAAATAAGGTATACCCGCAAAAAAGTTGTCCTTCACCGGGACATTTTATGGATTCTGTGTATATAAGCAATGATATTGGAAATCACATTCTCCCCCCTAAAACCCCCACCCTCATGTTTTCTAGTATTACGAGCCATCCATATGAACCAACAAACTATGAATGGATAGATTTGCAATATGTGTTTTCTCTTGCGGTCCGAATTAAAAAGCTCACAAGAGGAACATAAATCCCTCGCAGGCTTAGGACCGAGACCCAACCAACCAAACATTTAATGAAAAAGGACATAAGAAAAAGAGGTGCTCAATGGACTCTTCCGCCGTCAAGCATAACGAACATCTAGAAGCAATTCCTAACCCTTTCAATTTCAGAATATCATCACAGGGAATGACTTGATGGAATATACGCCGCGCCAGAAATGACATAGAGGGGGTCAGCGCAAGACTCCATATATTTTTTACCCATTTGAGGTCCTCCAAGAAATGAATTTGATGATAAATATTTTTTGAAATGGACCCTGTGAAAGATTTATTTTTAATCATTGGAGTATCTTTCTTTCGTATCTCTATAGGAATAGTGGCAATAAGCTTAGCATCCTCCTCTCCAACCAATTGCTTAAGAAGGGGAATGTTCTAATCTTCCTGCTCCCAAGTATCAACGACAAGGAGATTGTTAAAAGACATATCGATCGAAATAAGAGGCACAGGGGCCCAGGAATCATGCCAAAAGGAAATATCACCATGGCCCAAATCCCATACAATGAGGGACTTGGCCCATTCCCAGACCCGTAAAAGACGTTTCCAAACCCGAGAGTCCCCCGTCCGCCAGGAAACCAAAGATGGATTGCAGTTTCGAGAATATTTATTTAACATAAACGAAGCTCATAAAGAGTCGCCTCTACGAAAATTGAGCCACAGCTTAAAATAATTAATGTAGGCCATGTGATGGAGTTGTTTGAAACCCAGCCCACCAGCAAATGAAGGTTTGCAAACCTTCACCCAGGATAACCATCTCCGGCCAGAGTAACCTCCCACCCATAAAAATTTGTTGGAACATCGATCAAGCACTCATTGCGTGCTTTTCTTAATATGACAAACTTGTAACGCATATAGAGGTAAGCTTTGCAAACTGCTTTGCAAAACAGTAATTCTACCGCCAAACGACAATAAATTATTCTTCCAATCTAGGATATGATTACGTACCGTATCCACGACCTCATCAAATTGAATTTGTTTCATCCTTCCCTTAATAAGGTTGACACCAAGATATTTAAGAGGGAGAGTAGAGATAGAAAAGCCAGTGAAGTTGACCACCCAATCAATAGTGTTCCTCTTAACCAGATTACCCAAATAGATATGACATTTGGAACCATTGAACTGAAGACCCGAAACCAGCTGAAAATCCTCCAGAACCTGATAAATGATCCTCACCGCTTTCTTAGAAGCATTGGAGAATAATATAATATCATCAGCGTATATCATCAGTGTAAGCAATGGCAAGGTGAGAAGCCGAAACTTTGGATCTATGAGCATAATGAAGAGACGGATTTCTAGTAAAAATATCATTAAGTAAACAGGAGAAGTAATCAAAAGTTAATATGAAGATGATAGGAGAAAACGGGTCCCCTTGTTTTATCCCCCGTCCAGCATTAAAGAAACCATGAACGTTGTCATTGATAAGGATGCTATAGTGATTAGTTAGAAACCAAGTGTGAATAAGTTTGCGAAAGGAGGAAGAGAACCCTCTCCCTAAGCACCTTGAGAGTGAAATCCCAGCTTAAAGAATCATAAGCTTTGTGAATATCCAGTTTAGTGATAAGATTTCCACCTCTACATTTCTTGTCCAGGTCATAAACTAGCTCTTGTGCCAACATAATATTGTCGGTAATACCCGCCCTTGAATAAAAGCTGATTGATTTGGAGTAATCAAATGTTGCAGATGAGGTTGTATACGTTTTACCAGGATTTTACTAATCACCTTAGACATAACAGAAGTAAGAGATATAGGACGAAAATGATCCCAAGTAGTTTTTTGAGTAGATTTGGGGATAAGAACAATAGTAGCATATGAGGAATATTTGCCCGGGGTTTCCCCCTCAAAAAAACTTTGAATCGCCTCTACCACATCACTCTTAACAATGCTCCAACATTTAATATAGAAATCCGAAATGAATTCATCTGGACCCGGGGCTTTATTAGCATTGATATCAGCAAACGCCTTAAGTATCTCCTCCTCATTGGGAATGTCGCAGAGATCTAATTCTCCCGTATATTGTCGTATACCATTAAACAAATGTGTCTCTAAGTTGCCAATAGAGTCATGAGCCCTAAAAAGATTTGTAAAATAATTTACAGCGCTCTCCCCTATCTCATGTTCTCCCGTGACCCATTCTCCAAGATCATTTTTAATGCGAACAATAGTGTTCTGTGCTCTACGTTGTTTGATACACGCATGGAAAAACTTTGTATTCCTGTCTCCCTAAGTAAAGTGCATTTCTCCTACTTTTTTGTTGCAGAAGCTCTTCTTCCATACAGGAGGCTTCCAGCAGATCTTTGTGGGCCTCTTGAATTTGAGGAATCATATCATCAGTTATCTCATCCACCTCCTGTAACAAATTAACCCTGCGCTCGGCCTTAATTACCTCGTGGACATCTCCAAACACCTCTCAATTCCAGATTTTGAATGCATTAGCCACACTGTTATGAAGCTTCCACATCCTATACCAAGCGTTCCCAACCTCAGCACACCACCAATTTGAAGCAACCAAATTAATGAAACTCTCATGCTTAGCCCAAACATTCAAATATCTAAAATGATACTTAGATACCTTTTTTAAAAAAATCAAAGGATAAGAGTAACGGATTATCGTCCGACCCCGAACTGCAAAGATGTTGAACCTTTGAAAAGCCAAAATCAAAAATCCAACTGTGATTTCCAAAACATCTATCCAACCTTTAAAAAGTTTTTCCCCTCCTCCAAGTAAAATTAGAGCCAACAAACCCCAAATCAGTCAGCTTAGCTTCAAACAAAGCCTCCCCGAACTGCTCAATCAAGGAGGAAATGACTCTACGACCTCCCAATCTCTCCGATTGGTGCAAGATCATATTGAAATCTCCCCCCATCATCCATCGGTCATTGATGTAAGTCCCCATATGTCGTATTTTGTTCCATAGGTTGAATCGAGCATGATTGGAAGTGTCCGCATAAACAAATGTTAGCCAACCCGAGAATTCCTCCAATTGAAAGTAACCATGCATAAATTGGTCATCATCCACCATAATATTAACAGAAATATGCTTCCGCCAAAAATCTCATATTTTATTAGAACAGTTACTGAATGACGAGAAATTTTTGAATTTTCCTAGTATGCGGGCATCTGGTGAAAAGACTAAAGGTTCCAATATAGCTCCAGGATTTGGGCATCTGGTGCAGAGACTAAAGGTTCCAATATAACAAAAATCCCAACTTTATGAATCCTTGTCATTAATTTGAGTCTTCTGAGGGAGTAAGGATCCACAACTCCACGGATGTTCCAAATTAATATGTTAAATATGGATAGAAGTACCCCTTCTAGAAGCTCTAGTCCGGGTACGCCCATGTTCACCCTCA
>NW_018218982.1:0-1301 GCF_001263595.1 Phalaenopsis equestris
TGAGAAATGGAGAACTGAAAGTAGGAGTCAAGAGCATTCTACTAGTGGAGATGTCCTCTCTACAAGTTATGACCTTCCACCTTCTAGTTCGCCTACCCTAACTGACTTGGTGAATGAGTTGACCTTGCAGCGGAAGAGCATAGAGTTAATAAATGAAAGGATTGGAGGTTTAGAATGTCGATATGATTATGATAGTGAGTACCTTCAGAGGCATTCAAATTTTGAGGTAGTTTATTACGAAGCTCAGGCCCGACACTATAAAGGTGAGCCTGATGTTACTTTCCCAGAATGCCCTCGATATACTCAATATCAGCCAAATCCACCTACTGATCAAGGAGATGAAGACATAGTGTGGGATTTTGATATTTGAATGTAATTGATGTACTTGTACTTGTACTTTAATTTTTGTGATCTTTTGTAATAGAAATGGATGTTTATGTGTATTTGGACTTTCATTTTTATTATTATGTTGTACTTGGATAATTTTTAATTTCTGTTATAAAATTAGTGTTATAGTTAAATTTGCATGTGTAGTATAATAGATGTTGAGTAGTATTTTGTGGATTGTAATGTAATTTGATTTTTATTTTTGCATTTTAATTGTAATTGCTTTGTTTAGTATTGTGGTTGTGTTAGGAAATATTGTGTTTATTTACAATTTTAGTTTTATACTTATTCCAAAATTACTTTACCCAAAAATTTCTCTAATGATTTATATGTGTAGAAAGCTCTTAATGTTACAGACCAGGTGAAGTAGAAATTTTGAGGACTGCAAAAATTTTAGAATGATGAAAATGCCTAAAATATTGAGGTATGATTTATATTTAGAGTTTTTCTTTCCACATGTATCATTTTATATTGAAAAATTTAAGTTTGGGGGAGGGAAGAAAAAGATTAACTATTAGATGTCCTTTATTTAATTATTTTCAAAAATTATTTATATGATTTTATGTAGTGAATTTAATTAAGGTAATTATATTTTGTAGCTATTTAAATAATATAGCAGAATTAAAGAAATATTTTTGTAATAAAAATTAATTTTGTAACTTAAGATGTTTAATATAAGAGAATAAGATTATAGTTAACTATTTAAAGTAAAGGAAACTATATTTTGAAGTATTAAGAATCTGGAAATTCATTTGAGAAGAAAAGATTGGGGCTCAATGATGTAAAAACTATGAAAAATTTATAAGGTAAAGGAATGCTTCGAGTTTCAAATTTAAGGAAAGAAAGGTGATGTTCGAAATCATTAAAGGCAATTCAGAGATAGTAATCCTCACTTAAAAAAGGAAAAGAAAGGA
>NW_018218983.1:0-18321 GCF_001263595.1 Phalaenopsis equestris
ATCCAATTCGCTACATAAGAATAGTAGTTTTTAACTTCTTAAAGTTCTCCGAACCAACTCATCCAAAAAGAGTTATCCTTAGAATTAATATTTACATTTAGGAATAGTTATTATCCTTACATTTAACATTCGCATTTAGGAGTAGTTGCTAGATAAAACACCATTTTAATTGACATTCCAAACTAAGGACTAATAGTAGTAGACTGGGAATTTGACTAAGGACATCTCTTTCCCGTGGGATCGATATTTGGGGCTTAATCAGAAAGTCTCATATTACTTAAAGCGATATGTGCACTTGTGTAGAACCCATAGTGTGTGAATTATTTGCTATATTTTATAATATTTTGATTTTGTATATCAGCTGCTAAATATAAATTGGGTCAAGTTTTTTGCCATCTTTTGAAAGCTAATTTACTTCGTAATTATGGGTCGGGTTAAGTTGTTGTCGTCGTCTCAGGGGAATTGAATTGACATAAAACACCAGAAAAACAATACACACTAGGGGCGCACCAAGTTTTTGGAGTCGTTGCCGGGGAAGCTTCGTTAAGAACTTTAGGGGAATTTTAGTTGAAGTAAATATGCTTAGACTTTAAAAACTGTAGTGTCGTAAAAACTAATTTTGTGTGTAATTTTTTTTTTAATGAAAAAGCGTTGTGGAAAAACTGTTTGTGTCAAAAATAAGGTGTTTGTGAAAATACTTTGTTGTGTTGAATATATCTTTTGTTTTATTTGTTTAATTGTTAATGTATTGTGAAAATGTTTGTCAAGCATTTTCCCTCTTTACAAGCACTCTCAATTTTCTCTTAGAAGCGTAATGAAGAAGAAATCTCTCACCTTCCCTCTCCTCTTACAACCCTAGAAGAAAATGTCCAAGCCCTTGACTTTCTCTCTCTCTCACGCCTCAATTGCCTCTCTTTCGTACCCCCCTTCACGCCACACTCATGCCCTAGACTTCCTTCTCTTTTATTAGAAGCTTCCTCCCTCCAAAAATAATTCAAAATTCCCTCCAAAATTCTATCGAAAAGTCAAACCTTTTGAATTCCAAAAGATATGTCTATTGATCTAAGAGACATATCCCTTCATAAAAGAACATTTCAAAGTATCTAGATGCATTGAATCACTTCATGGGGCGTTTAGAACAAGTGAGCCCTTCTAAATTCGAGCAAAAATCGTCCCAAACCGCACCCCTTCTAAATTCGAGCAAAAATCGTCCCAAACCGCCTTAACTCATAAAAAGTCGTCTCTGGTGCCTCAGGTGCTGGTTATGACGCTTCAGGCACTAAGTTGCTTAAGACCGCATTGTTCTGGGTTTTGGCGCTTCAGGCGCCAACTCTCTGTAAAATGACACTTGAGGCGCCAACTTTTGCGCTTCAGGGGCCAGCTCTCTGTAAAGTAGCGCTTCAAGCACCAGTTCTGCGCTTCAGGCACCATAATCACAAAATTCGTTGTTTGGGCTCAAAAGTTCATCATTTTTGTTACATTTGCTCCAAATGCCTAATTATATATATTCAATAAAAACATGAAAATACTCATCTTTAAAGTACAATATCTGTTTGGGCTCAAAAACATGAAAATACTCATCTTTAAAGTACAATATCACAAAAAATAAGTGTTAAATGTATACTTACAGCAACATATTATTTTGGTGTATCAGCGTGTAACTTTTTCTTTTTCAATTTTTATTTTATTTTGTTTTTTGAAGAGGTTGATTGCAGTTGAGGTCGACGGCCAAGGTGCCTGGCTAGGCTGTCCTTCATATTACTGACCTAAGTTACTGACCCTGTAGGTCCGTGGTTGCTGACCCATCTCTGATATTGGTGATCCTTTTGACTTGCCAAGATTCTATTTTTGGGCTATACTCATCCAATATGATGGCTAGCCGGTGGGATGGCAAGCATGCCCGGTAGTGACATTGCTGAAGGGTGAACAAGCAGGACGACGAGCTAGTGGGATGATGAGCAGCAGAGATAGAGCTAAAAAGTAACAAACAATAAAAAAAGAGTCACTTATGATGGTTTAATGGAGCTTCAGATGCACTCTATAAATTTCATATTATAAGTGTGACATGTAAATAAAATATTTGTAGGTGCTATGTATTTAAAGCTCTCATTTTTTTAATATTTTCTTCAGCTTAAATTTTACATTGTATTTAAAAATTAGTAATAACATTATTATTTTGGGGAAGGAATCAACAATAAAGTATGAATGAATTGTTTTGTGGGACGTGGGGGGCCAGGGCCGTTGGTACTTGGTAGTTTTTTTCTGGTGGCCTGTAGGACGAGACAACGGACAGTTAATTTCTTTTTATGCCACCACCCGCTTCGTGATCTCATGCAGGAAGATCAAAATTATTTATGCACAAATAGATGCGGAATTATTTATTTTATAAATATTTTTTGGATTCATCAAATCTTACCTTATGATTAGATGTTGATTATGAAATTAATAATATGCATTAGCAAACAAATCACTGCTTATTGTTTAAAAGAGACAGCTTGTTTAGAAAACCGATGGACTGCAAGCGGATGATTGGCACATGCGCTACCATGTGCAGGTTATTTCAGCAGGTTTAAATATTACCCAACTCGGTACATGAAGTTCAGAAGGAACTTGTCACATGCTATGGTGGTCTGACATGGTATGAAAGCATTAATTGAAGCGAGAGGCAATAAACTGTCGCTTGGATCGGCTTCTCCAATAAAAGAGAGAAATTTTGTTTGTTTTCATCCAGTTAATCAATCAAACTAAATAGGGGACCTAGAGGCACATGAATTCTATTTAAAAGTTAACTTTATAAGTTGTTGTCGAACACAAGCTGGCTATTTAACAAGCCAAATATGATTAATCAAACAACAAATTTTTGGCAACGCCAAGTATGATAAAATTTTTGGGGATTTACATATGAAATTAGCATATACTTATTTAGTTACATATCTAGCATGTGTGTTTGATAGTTAGTGAAATAACACTTTGGTGTCTCAATCACATTAAAATATGTTTTTGTATGTGTGTTGTATACACAGATACGAGTATATGAGAATTTTCGCTAATTTTATTTTTACACTGAAAAGAGCCCATTAGATGGCAAAATCAAGCCGACCTGTCGAAGTGCCTGAATCAAGCTCTCCTGCCCATCCAATCATTCTAATCTCCCTTGAAAGAATAGCCTAGCCCACCTGAGCAAGGGTAGCTATCAGAAAAAGCCATCAAGACTAACGAGGTGCCATCATTATTAATAAGGACATTCGTTAAACTCTTATTAAAGACGTTGCTCAACACTTGGAACTCGATCTGTTTTTCTAGGTACCAGGGATGGCTACCGTACCGGCAAGACCTAACATCCACGTCACATTGTTTTATCAAGAAACTAGAGAAAGACAACATACAACACAAGATATACTGCTTCACTTTTTTTTTTATTTTCTCCCTAATGTATAAAAGGAAATGGAAAATGATAGACCAAGAATTTTTATTTCTCTCTCTTTTTGCTCCCAGTTGACACTTTCATCTCCACTTTCATCTTTCCCTTTTAAAATCCTAAAATTTAGGGACCCTTCCAGGAGCTGCCTCTTTTCGACTCACCTAAACTTAAAATATAATTTATTTATTAAAGTGCCCTTAAAAAATTCTCATCCATCTTTGTTTCTCCATATCGTTCTCTCTACGATACAATGTCTTTTACCAAGTTGTATGCACTTACAAATGACACGGGACCCTATGTCTCAAAAGGATTCAACATCCTAAAAGATGGGGGGAGTCTGAAGTTCATGCACAAACTCTATAAATAATAACCCTTCTCATCTGGAGAACGTAATGAGAGAATGATGGATTGTACTAGGGACTCTGTGACTCAACAAATCAATGAGTTGAGAGAAGTATGGGAATGAAGTGCATCACATGAGAGAAGCTTCTCGAATTTATTCTTGGACCAAAATGAATAACGAATCATTGAGATCTATGACCCGCAACTAAGATCTGCTAAGGCTAGAAGTCGCGCCACAGAAGCTATGTTGCAATAAGAATTACCAAAACAGAAGATCCCAAGATAGGGTTAACTAGCACGATAACCGCATCTTGAGGACTTACTAACTGCCAGAGGGAGAAGAGCTCTCGACCTGAATTTCAAACAAGAAAGACATTACATGAATGATTTCAATCATTTAGAAGAAGGACCTATTTCAGACTTAATTGAAAAAGAAAGAAGGTGATGAAAGCTTCCTCATAACTACTACAAATAAGAAGTAAGGAGAAAAATAAGAAAAGAGAGATCGGTAGAAAACCCCTACATGAGAGAGATTTTAGAATTCGTGCATCAAGAGGTGTAAGATTCCATCTATGGAATCATATATAGGGAAATTTAACTCAACTAACCATCTGAATCCCTTCAAGTTAGTTTCTTTTTTACTTAGAATAAACAAATCATTGAAATGTTTTTTTTTTATTTTTCATTACATTGAAAGAATTAGCCTTGGGCTGGTTCAACCACCTAACTGTAGGAGTCATTACCTCCTTCTGTGTATTTAAGTAAATGTTTGTGGCTTTGTTCGCTCCTCCTGTGTATTTAAGTAAATGTTTGTGGCTTTGTTCGCCAGTGGACAAAAGCATCCAAAAGCTTGCAACCACCCTTGAAAATACATTAGAAGCACAATGAAAGCTTGAGGATTTTCATCACTCATTCTCAATGAGAAAATCTGGATGTCCAAAGCCTAAAGCTCAATGTTGCTCATGTAGCATTGACTCAAGGCATACGTGAAGGGACATTTTGTTACGCGCTTAGCTTACAGAAGCTAAAGACATTGGTAATGATCTTGAAGCTCACAAAAAAGCACATCTCTACAGAAGTGTATAATTCTTTCCCCAGACTATTATGACGTCCAAAGTCTAGGGGAAGATATTAGAGCCAGTTTCAAGATGATCGTCAAGATCAAAAGAGACATTTTGGGAAGAGGAAGCACGATAACACCCATGAAAAGCACACCAATCGAGATAAAAAAAGAACAGAGGAGAGATTGGTAGAAAGAAGATATTAGAGCCAGTTTCAAGATGATCGTTAAGATCAAAAGAGACATTTTGGGAAGAGGAAGCACTATAACACCCATGAAAAGCACACCAGTTGAGATAAAAAAAGAACAGAGGAGAGATTGGTAGAAAGGAGACCATAAAAGACTCAAGAGTTGCTCTAGCACCCCCTTCTTCCTACCAAAATTACACCATTAAAGGTTTTGTTTGCCAAAGTTGTTGAGGACATTCAAAATAAAGACTATTTTAAGAATCCCTTTCCCATGAAAGCTCACATGCTAGTGAACCTAATCGATACAATGTGTATTATCAAGATTAAGATCATGATACAAAAAATGTTGGCATCTTCGTAAATTGATCAAAGTGCTGATTTAATTAAAAAAAATTGGCGTCGGTTATTTATAATGATATTGATGTGTTCACCATAGATTTTAGAAGATTTTTATCTAAATATTGTGATACATTGTTTGGAAAATAATATACTACCTCAAGTGGTGAAAATTTTATCCTAAAATGGATCTGATTATCAAGATGAGAAAATTCTTTAAAATTTATTGGTCTGCATAAGCAAACATTTTTCCTCTGCCTTACAGGTGCAAGATAATTTTTATTTTATTCCGTGGTCTATTATACTTACAAGATCAAACCTAGATAGTTAACTACATCCTAAGAGTTGTGACATTCAAAAATACTCATGATTAAAGTATCGGCTTATATTATGCAAAAATACAACATTAGTGTCCTTAATATTGATGTTTTAGGACTTCAAATGGATAAACTCAATATTTTAAAAACGATTTTCTAGAAATTTAAAAGGGAGGACTTACAATCCAATGATAATGTGCAATAAAGAGGCATGGGAAAAGGGTTTGCCAACTTTGGGAAGAATGTGTACCCTAGATATTAGAATTTTAAGATTATTGAAATAGGATAAGTTTTAATTTAAGAGTTTGGTTTAGTTTTATTTGATTGATTTGAGCTGAGTAATATGAGTTCAAAAGATTTGATTTATGGTTTGAGGGTTTGATTGATTAGGTTTTACTTAAAGCTTGACTTGAGATTTGACTTGAGCTAGAAAGGGTTTGGTTGGAGGTTGACTTATTTGAGTTGATTGATTTGAATTAATTGGCTTTATTTGAAAGAGCATTGATTTGATTTTAATTGATTTAAGTTGAACTCTAGACTAAGGCACATAATAGGTTAAGAGGATTTTTAGATGAAAGTGAAAACCTAACCCTAAAATAGACATAGTCTTTATAAGGAGGCCAAATAGGTTGACTAACCTAATTTTTTTGGTATAAGGACCCCGGAAAAGATACCAATGGATTCCCATCATATACATTCATTAGTATCCTTAAACTATTAACCAACTATGTAGTGCTAATTGGAAGTACCTAGTAATCTAACCTATACTTCGAGAATAAACTATTCTCAGGGTTGTGTGATCGTGAGCTTTATTTCTGAAATGACTAACATATGGTTCACATTTGATGTACTTGTAGTTTTTCCATTGTTTAAGTTGGTGAATTTTAAATTTATTTTTTAGGGTATGATATTTAATTCATGTCTCCATTCAAATCTTAGTTTTTCAGTGAACATGATAGGACATTCTATGTTCAAAGTTTTACAATTAATCTTCCATCCTTGTTGGTGTTCACCTTTATTTTTTTTTCTATGTTGGATTTCTAATTTTACTTTGTTGTTCTATGTTGAATTTAAATTTTTAGTATTGGTCTCATATATATATATATATATATATATATACTATTTAATGCTTATATTTTTTACATACAATTTAAACACACATGATTAATTTTAAAAATTTTACTTTCACACATATGAAAAAGGCACTTTTGTAAATATATGTGTAAATAAATTTATCGCACAAAGATATTATTAAGCATATAAATTAATTAACTGAAAAAATGTGTGAGTATGAAATTGCTAAAAACATGTATGTTTTGGAGTTAAGCTTATAAATAACGTATTATCGAACTAAAATATCATTTACATGATAGACATGTAAACATGTACAAATCATATAGAAATTAACTATTTAGGAGGATGTTCTACAAACTTATATAGCTTTGCATGGAAACTAATATATTTAGTGAGCTTATGAGAGATTTTGAAAAGGAAAGGGGTTTACTTTGGTTTGAAAAAGATTGCTTTGTTATGAAAATATTTTTAAGTTAGTTTTTAAAAGGTTCTACTTAATTTTCTTAGTTTTAAAGTGCTCTTACTTTTTTTTCTTAGAAGGTTACTTAGATTTGTATTATAGATTGAAAAATGTTTACTAATGTTCTGTTTTGATAAAAATTGTTTTAGTTTTCTTTAATTTTGAAAAAGTTTACTTAAGTTTTTTGTTTTGAAAAAAGTTAACTTTTTGTTTTGAAAAAGACTTAAATAGGCTTTTTTTATTTCGAAAAGGTTCATCTTCAGTTTTATTAAAAAAAAAATTTGAAGTTTTCGTTATTTTCAAAAAAATTGGTTTGATTTCATTTTGAAAATTTTTTAGTTAAGTTTTGTTTTAACGAGTTTTTCTTAAGTTCTATTTTATATTTATGTTTTATTTTGAAAAATTTTTTTATCAAATTTTGTCTTTAAAAAATGTTTCATTTTAAAGTACTTTTTCTTTAAAAGGTTTTACAGAACTAATCTTCTGGAAAAGTTTTTTCTTTCTTTTGTGACGTTTGGTTTTGAAAGAGTTTTATTTCAATTTCTGCAGAAAAGTCTGTTTTTTTTGGCAAAATTATCCTTGTATTAGTGAAGAGAAGGTTACAAAAAATTTTCAGGAAGCCTAATATACGGACGATAAAGACTATCCCCATTAATTATGACATGAAGAGGTGGGGGAAGAGAGTGGAGGGGAATAAGAAAATACAACTCGTTTATCAACAACATATTTAGATAACCAATCAGCAGAAGCATTACTTGATCTAGCAATTTGGGACCATTGGACAATTATGAGCATTGAGATCACATCAATCTATTTAGATAACATTGCATTGCATGATTGCTTAAGGCAAAAGGCAGACGTCACTCAAGATGTAATTTTCATGTTATTTGGGTGTGCTAACTTTGTTTTGTAGGGATCAACATTCGAAACTTTGAACGAAGAACAAACTTCAACTAAACACAAACCTATACGATAGTTTGGAAGCCGTAGAACTCTACTATCCTTAGGGTGAGACATTGAAGTTTCTTTCCTTGATAACAACATTTAACTTTTCAAGAATAGATTATAACCTCAATCAGGAGTTTTCTTAAGTATTTTTGACTACTTAAGATGTACTTAAATATAATGATTTACCCTTATAAGAGAAGGTGAACCTCAAAATATGTGACACCATTTAAAATCTCTAGTCGTGGGGATTAGCTTTCATGTATGGTTTTCTTTATAAATGTGTCTTTAAAAGTGTCTTAAGAAAAATGTCTTTCGGTTAGGAATTTCAGAGCCATTTATATAAAATTCACTTCATGAAATTATTTTCTCCACATCCTTCTTTCATTTGACACCATTATTATTTTCCTCCTTCCTTATAGAGTTCTCACTTCCCAAGATCATTAACAAGAGCTGAAGTAGAGAAACATTCAGAGAGAATGACAACATAATGAAATTCAAATTAGTTACTCCACAAAAAAGACAATGACATCGAACGAACTACAAAATGAGGACTGACTGCGCTACTTCAGGCAATGCCAAAAAGGAAATATCATTTCCTTGGTTAGCAATTTTTGATGATGGAAAGTACTTTGCTAAATGTTTTTGTGCTAACTCATTATAAGTGGTGATAGACCTTGGTGCAAAATAGTCAAGCTATTTTTTTACATTATCTATACTATTAAATGTAAATAGAAAGTTAAAAAAAATCATTTAAGACATCATTATACCTAGAAGTTGCACATAATTCTAAGAACTGGCTAAATGTAAAGTTGTATTTTCTTATGGTGAACCTCCAAAATGATCAATTTGAATAAACATCGTAAGTTTGGGTATTTAATACTCTGATGAATTTTATCCAACCAAGGATTGATAAACTTGCTAAGTAGCCTAAGTTGAAGGTTTTCTTCGTGGTGAATTTCCGTTGCTCCTAAAATCTTTTCAAGGTTTGCAAGATTTCTTAGATTTTTTAGCGAATTTTTCTACTTGAATGCCAAACAATGTTAGAGGTATAGATTCAATCATATGCATTCAACATATGACTAACTAATGAACCTATACTTACAAGTCATAAAAAATTATAAAATACAAATAATAACAAACACAAAAAGATAATAAATTCATAAAATTACTAAAATTTTTGTTACAATATTTTTTCTATTTTCTTCCTTTAAATAAGAATAAAGTGAAGTACAAATAAATAAAAAATGCACAACAAAGATATATTTAAATCTAGACGTCAATTTTTTTAACTAATATTTTCTTAATTTAAAAAACTAACGTCACTCCCTAGAAATAATCACAAAAGGTTGATCTGAACTATGGTGAAGCACTCATAATCATATAAGTATACATGTCGATCAAAAAGTATATTGACTTGGAGTCCATGAATTGATCCCAACAATAACGTGTTAATTCTTTGTCAATCAAAGTACTAGTTTGATAATTATAATTTTATTTCAAAATATTTCTATATTTTTAAAGTATTTTCTAAAAAACTTATATTAGACAAAATACACTATATTTTTTTAAGTTTTTGTGCTAGAAAAAAGTCTTCATTGAATTAGATCTTGTGGCAATTCAATAGCTTTTCTACCAATTTTTTTTCTAATTTTTTTGACAACCATGGATAATTCATTCCTTATTCTATGCCTAGATATAAGAAGTACTAGCGACTTATATTATTGTTAAATCTCTTTAACTTTGTAAACACTCCAAGGATTCATGATTTCCTTATGTGATTGTAATCTCCTAATTACAATTTTCTTATTCCCCTAACAAACTCAAGGTTAACCTATTTAATCTTCTATTCTATAGTCAATAGTCCAAGTTCATAATCATAAGACTTTTAAATTTTTCTAATGACCAAAAAGAAAGCAAATGAAGCCGTAAGGTTAATACACCAACTTATCTTTCAAATGCTTAAAGAAAATTACATGAAATAAACAAAAAAATCATAATATAAATCCAATGAAATGATGAACTTCTTTCTTTTACATTAATAAAAAAATTCACAACTTCTTTCTTTTACATTAATAAAAAAATTCACAACTTCTTTCTTTTACATTAATAAAAAAATTCACAACTTCTTTCTTTTACATTAATAAAAAAATTCACAAGTAATTTCATTGAATGAAAATCAATATTTACAAAAAAAATGTAAAGGAAGAACACACTTGGATGGGATTTTTCCTTGGTTCAACCTAATCTTTTTCTACAACCAACTTTCCTTTTTGAATTCCTTTCAATAATATCAACTACACCTCAATTCCACTTACATAGGCCTTGCACATTGATTCTACCCTTAGATGACATGAAAAAAAATACCCTTTTAAAATGCACATGGGAAGCATTAATATACATAAAAAATTGAACAATGTCGGTTTGTAGCATCAAGAAACTGAAATTTGGATCACCAATGGGCACTACGGTTCAGACTCCATAGTGTCTGGTTGTCTGCTTTTGGACATTATTTTTAGGGTGGGTGACTGCACTATAATAGTAGCACCCCGATGCGACTAGTAGCACTTCGACCTTGCTATAATATCTACTATATTTACTTTGCTACAGTAATACTGTTGTAGTATATTGTTATAGTGCTTTGACTATTTCTTTTCAACTTATTACCCTATAAATTTTTTGCACAACACTAAACAAAATAAAAAATAAAAAAATAAAAAAAAACAATTAAAACAAACTTTATATTGGTATTTATGCACAAATACACTAGCTCTTTTACATACTTCTTATACTTAACATTAAGAAGATTAACATATGTATTTAGCCCTCTTCTACTTAAACCATGAGTAAAGAATGTATTCAATTTAAAGTCGGTACGTTTTTTTTTATGATATTATTTATTAGAAGCCCAACCCACATGTAAAATTGAGAAATTGTTATATGTACAAAATAAATAGAACAAGATAATATTATTATCATGAAATGAACAAATATAACACTATTTAAGGTAGAATTATAATTTTAAGAAAGAAGTGTGTTAAAATTGTTGTGAGTAATCAAGTGATTCAAGTTGTTATATATCATAACGTCTTTGTTGCTTATATATGTGAATAGCAAACTAAGTATGTGAATAGCAAACTAAGTATTTATAAAAAAAACAATTAAATGAAAAGCGAGATTTTCTCACATCTTAAGAACGCATCATAACGTCTTTGTTGCTTATATATGTCAAATGAAAAGCGAGATTTTCTCACATCTTAAGAACGCAATGATTCTTCTCTTTTGAGAATTCATAACATAAAGATTAATTATAGAGTGAATAGCAAACTAAGTATTTGAATTATTACATGTTTAGTTAGTGGTGCTTTTGTTGTTGAGGAAATCTATAAGGAATAATGCTTAAAAGGGTAGCACTTATTGCAGTGCGCTTAATAACTAAGAGTTTTTCACCACTTTGGTAGCTTAGACAACGATGGTTACTAAGCATTATATGACCAATGTTGACCTTTATGTTGATACCACTAATTAGATTCCTAGAAGCATCTACTCTAGATTTAGACATGGCTAGAAATCAAGATACAAGATTGGTGGTAACATAAAGTTTAAAATCATCATTTATTTCATTTATTTACAAATATGCAACAAGCTATGGAGGATTTTTTATTATTTTATTGATTTAAATAGAATCATCTACTCTTACCCAACATTAGTAAGCATTTTTTTTTTTCGTATAGTTTCCCTAGAAGCAAAGTTTCATTGCCCCATCATTTGACAGGGTAAGAAAAATATATATCACTCTAAGACCTTCGAAGGGTATTTCTTACCCTTTAAAGAGTAGAAGTATGAATATGTAAATGTGTGAAAAGCTTCATAAATAGTAATGGCTCTCATAATGAATGATTTATGGAATGAGGCAGATATTAGTGGCATTGATGGGTTAGTCTTTTTATTATTGGATGAAGATGACTTGGATTAGTTTTTAATAGCCACGGGGTAACCCCATTGGATTAAGCAAGTTTAAGAGACCCAATTACAAGCACATGAGAGTTTTTTTTAATAGCATATAAGATATGGATGTGAGTTAAAGTGCATCTTGAGAGACTTAAAGTATTTGGTTCGACATTATATGGGTATTTAAGAGTATTTAATTGAAATATTGATTGATGACAAATCCTTGATTCATAGAATTCAAATAACTTCAAATACACAATATTGAGTGAAAAAAGCGTGTTTTGATAAAATAATTGAAATTAACATTGTGGTTCGTATAGCTAGATTCAGACGCAAGTCAACTTAGTCTGTTGGTTGAGAGCTTATTCTTTCAACCAAAAGGTCCTATGATCAAAGTCTTGTATATACGGTGTATTCTTTTGCAATTACATTGGCTCAATTTTCCAAAAACAAGAACTAAAAGGAGCGAGATCTCTAATTTTGATGTGACAACAACCACAAGCCTGTGGGAAGTTTTATGGGAAGAGTTGATCGGATATAAATATCTTTATAGAACAAGTCCTGGTAACATTACCATGATGCTGAGATCGAAGTGCTCCTTTTGCCAGAAAGTAAAGCACATCAACACTGATGGTAACACCTAGGGCTGTCAAAAAAGTTTGTTATTCGCGAACAGTTCGTGTTCGGTTCGTTAATGAGTTCCTGTTCGATTCGTTCGATAGGTAAACGAGACAAACGCAAACAAATTTTTTTCGTTTGCTTAGTTAAACAAACCAAATACGAACAGTGATGCGTTCTTGCTTAGTTAAACAAACCAAATACGAACAGTGATGCGTTCATTCGAAAATAATTTAAAATAATTATATGTAAAAAATTTATGATATTTTAAAAAATTAAATTTTATAAATTATAATATATAATAAACTAATAATAATAATATATTAATATACTATATTAGTAATATACTAATATAGATATTATATATTTATATAATATAAGTTTTATAATTAAAATATTATATTATTAATATATATTAATATTAGGGATGTCAAATTGCCTCGTCCTTCGCGAACAACACGTGTTCGGCTCGTTCGTTAAGAAACGACCACGAATAGTGACTTCACGAACAATTCCGAACACGAGCTTATTTCAAACAAACTAAATTTTAAACGAACCGAACACGAACACGAACACAAGCTCTGTTCGTTTGTGTTCGGCTTGTTTACACCCCTAGTAACACCATGATTTGTTTCAGTATTTGCCGGAAATTAAAGTACATCAAAACTCATAATACAGTTGTCAGACTACTGAAACAGATCATGGTAAGTCAGTTTTTATGGTCAGATCACATACTCCTTAGTTTCAAGATGCTATTGACATTTACGGGTCCTCATGACCATAATCACGCTGCGTTTCTTGTTACAATTGTAGAGAATCTTATAAAGTTCATCGACCTTTTTTTTATTTCCCCACTATAAATGCATGATTTAATATTCAATAAAGTCTGCATTTTCTTTAGTAGATAAACTATAATGTTAGTAAATGTTAACTTAAATCTGGCCAACATATCACATTTTCCCTTACCTTTCCATGAGAGTAGACCCCATGTGTCGCATTTTCTCCCACCAAGCAGGCCAATTCCTTTACCACCAAACAGTCGAACATGGCGGACACGCCTTGGATACATTCCAGGTGCTCCATTACATATGTTCAAAACACACCATGTGATTCGGCCCTCTGCTTTGCCCAAATTTACTCTACAGATTCTAGTCAGACAAAATATTATACCACACAACTCAAAATTGAAAAGCAGAAAAGTAGATAAACTATGCACTGGCAAACCCATGTGAAAGGAGTTAAACATGAAGTGATGATGACGGAAACCAGGAAGATGTAAGCTTGTGGTTCTACAAAACGCGCAAGTGAAAATCTCATTGTCCTCAGATCTTCCTGCAAGAAACAACATAGCGTTGGATTCTTCTACTTATCAGGATAATTTTGGCAATATAGTTATTGAATTAAGGATAACTTTCTTAATAGAAATAATTGTTTTCAAACGTTCTATGTTTAGTTCTTGTGCACAAGTATCATTTTTTTATGACATGACCAATATTGGCCGAAGGCTTACAATTCACAGAGGTGGAATCACGTGAATTCACATTGGTCAATTACCTTCCAAGTTGAAGTCGCAAAGTATTAGATATACTAACCGATGAAACTTGCAACTTAACTCACCAATTTGTCTGTCAAATCAGGTTGGCCTCATTGAGAGAGTTCCCTATTTTGATAGTTCGGCATAAATATATATACATATGTGTGTGCTTTAAAAGATAAAAAAAAGCTTGATATAAAAAAAGCTTTTGACACTATTAGTTGGGATTTTATGCTGAATTTTCTTAAAGCTAAGGGTTTCAAAGGGGATTTTTGTCTGCTTATTAAAAGATGGTTAGCCAATAATCACTATAGCATTTTGGTCAATGGTAAATCTTTTGGTTTTTTCTTCGTCGCTAGAGGTATAAAGCAGGGAGATCCCCTCTCCCCTACCATTTTTATCATTGCTTTTGATTATCTCTCGAGGCTCATAAACAGGTTGCATCAAACTCATCCTCATTTTCAATACTCTCATAAATAAAAAATTGTTATTAGCCACCTTGCTTATGCAGATGATGCCATATTATTTTCTAATGCGAGTAAGCCCTCCATCAAAGCTATGATGACATTACTTAAGGACTTTCAGGATGCTTGTAGTCTACTCTTTAACCTTGATAAGTGCTCCATTTACCTTGGCAACAAAGTTAATCAAAGCATAGAAAATTGGGCTTCTGATTACACGGGTTGTAAGATTGCAAAACTTCCTCTTAAATATCTTGGGGTTAACTTGTTAAAGGGAAGGAGGAAACAAACTCAAATGGATGATGAGGTGGATGCTATCAAATCTAAATTCAATGACTGGAGAAACACCTTCTTGTCTAATGGGGGAAGGCTCACTCTTCTTAAAAGTGTGCTATGTAGCATTCCTTTGTACACTATGCAGGTGCTAAAAATAAAGAAAAGCACACAAAATACTCTTGAAGTTCTTTTCAACAAATTCCTTTGGCGTGGAAATAGATCCTCTAAAATCTGGGCTACTTGGAAGAAAGGTTGTAAGCCTTGCAAGTCTCGGGGGCTTGGTTTCAAAACCCTAAAATAAATTATTGATATTAACATGTGCAAACTTTGGTACAAATTCAGAACCCTAGACTCTCTTTGGTCACAATTTCTATTTCATAAGTATTTCACTCATATCCACCCTTCTTTGGTTTCTTGGCATGTGGGTGACTCTAAAATTTGGAAAGCCATTATTCTTCCTCGTGATGTGGCTTCTCACTTTATATTTTGGGACATTGGGGAAGGAAATATTTCTTTCTGGAAGGATTATTGGAGTGCTTCTCAATTGCCAAACTTACCTCATTCCACTTCCAACGAAGATCTTATGGTTAGGGATTGCTGGATTAATGGAGATTGGAATATTACAAAGTTACAAAGTTGTGGACTCTTAAAGTTGTGGACTCTTGTTGGTGAGGAAGCTACTTCTATTGCTAACATCCCAATTAAGACTGTCTCTAGAGATGTTCCTATGTGAAAGTTTCATTCTAATATCTCTATCACTAAAATGATATACACTCAGCTTTATAAATCACCCTCAGTGGTATTGGAGTAAATATACTTGACATCAATTCATCTCCCCTTCTATCTCTTTCTTTATTTAGAGATTGTTTCATTACTTTCTCCCCCTTGATGAAATCCTGAATATGAAGGGTTTGAAATTGGCTTATGTCTGTTATGTTTGTAAGAAAGAGGTTGAATCCCTTAATCATTTGTTCTATGGATGTATCTTTGCTTCCAAAATTTGGCAGCATATTGGTTTCTGTTTTGGCTTGAGATGGCCAATTAGTTTCCACATAAAGAGTATTTTGGAAACTTGGAAGAATTATGATTACTATCACAAGAAGCTTCATTACTTATGATTGTTCTTTCGTTTATTTGGGTTGAAAGAAATAACCACAAGTATGAGGACTCTCCTCATATACCCCATAATCTTGTTGCTCTTATTGTTGCCAACTTTCTAAAAGCCTCCAAAGCACTAAGAGGTACTGCTTCTCAGAATTGTAATGTTCGTAGACCAACTTTAATTAGGTGGTCTCCACCTTCCCATGGATGGATTAAGGGCAATATTGATGGTAGTTTTAATGGGGAAAAGTCTGGTATTGGAGGCTTATTTTGGGATGCTACTGGTCAGTGTCTGGTTTTCTTTGCCTCACCATGCCTTGCTTCTTCTCCTCTAGAGGCTGAAACTAGGGTTGTTTTGGGTGCGATACAAATTGCCATCACCCATGGTTTCTCTAATCTCACTATTGAAACTGATTCTCAAGTTCTTTAGCACACTTTAATGGGTATAATTAAGCCTTTTTGGAAGTTGATGATTTTGATCAATCATATAAGAAGTATGGTATTCATCTCTAATCTCACTATTCAGTATAATTTTGTAAATTGTGAAGGAAATAGGCCTGCTCATTGGTTGGCTAAACATGGGCATAAGGCATTTTTATTGGGCACACTCCTCCTCATCCCATTTACAATTTGATTCATGATGACATTATTGATGCCCCATACTTACATGCTTGAGGCTACTTCTTTGCAGTTTTATGAGGGTTTGCATTACCATTACCTTAGTTTATTTTGGAACCTTTTTTTTCTCATTTATCTACCTTATCTTGGGATCATGCTTTGGTATTTGGTACTTTGGTTACCTTTTTACTTTGGTTACCTTTTCTGGCCATATAGTAAATAAGTTTTGATGGTTTGATTATATTAAGCATTCATCTCGCACATATTTGTTTGGTGGCATGAGATGAGTTTTTACTAGGAAGCCCATGGCTCCCTTTCTTGCTGGTATATCTTCAGGATCATTTTGAAGACTAATGGCTCATGTTACCTGAGTACAATTACTAGTGTTGGAGGCCCATGACTCCACTATTTGCCTCTTTCTATTTGCCTCTTTTTTGGTTTATTTGGTTTACTGCTGTGGTTTTGGAGGCCAACAGATCCTGTTATCCGAGTACAATTATTAATGTTGGAGGCCCATGGCTCCATTATTTGCCTCTAGTTTGGATTACTGGTGTGGGGTTATGTTGGCAGAAACATGTTTTTCAATTGTGTTTTTTATGGGTGTTGTTTTCATCCCTCCGCAAAGTATATATACCTGACAATAGTGGGCTGTATCTTATGGAGCTTTATGGTTATTTGTTTAATCTTCTTGGTGGTGGTTTCTTCGACACTGATCAGGTTGAGCACTTTATTATTTGTTTAACTGTTGTACCTCTTTTTAAAATAAGTCTCACGAGTAGAAATCTTGGTTTTGTATTATGTTTTACTTTGATTGGAGGCTCAAAACTCCTCATATTATATTGGAACGATGGGACATGTTTCTCTTTTCTATATGGGGAGGATGTGTGTTTCTTTGGTATGCTATTGCAGTTCGATGCTTCCGATGCTTGGGTGGTATGTATCATTTCTTGTATCATTTAGTGTGCTCCTCTCCAAATTGGGACCCTATGCATTTATTTTTCTCATAAGTATTGGAAGAAGTATATTCTATATAGAATACTAATACTACTTTTACAGCTTTTCATTGATGGGCATCACAGTAATTCTATGTATTATGGATTACTTTGGGAGCTTGTACTGGGAACTTTCCACAGGAGTTTTGTGTGGGTTGGTTGAGCTAATGTTGTTTGCGGTATTCATTTTAGAGGTTCTGTGGAGGGGGCTCTCGGTATTTGAGGCATATGGTTCTCCGTTGATAATTTTAGTATTTGAGGCATATGGTTCTCCGCTTATAATTTTACATGTTCTAAGAAGCTACCATATTATCGTTTTGTTTCTTTTCGAAGACTCTTATATTGCTACTTTTTAACTCTTGGACTGGGGGATCACGCTTCAAGATTTTTGGGCATACCGCTCACATATTTCTGTTTTGCATTTGGGGATACATGTACTTTTGGAAGTGATAGCTTTTTTGCGTATTTTTCATCGTTTTTGTGTGGAGGTGTATTATGGATGAAGGAACCCTTAGGCCTCAATGTATTTTCTTCTTTTTTAGTAGGGATCCTCCTTCCATCCCAAATTATGTAATCTCTTATTATGATTAACGCGTAAGGAGCCACGAGTTGCTCTTTTAATAGATA
>NW_018218983.1:18348-19463 GCF_001263595.1 Phalaenopsis equestris
ATTTTAGAATCATTTATTTTATGAAAATTTTTCAAAAAGCTATAAAAAAAAAAACGCATGAATATATTTTTCTCCCTCTTTTCCACTTCCGCCAAAAAGAACCCACTCTCCCGTCTTCTTCAATTTCCCCTGAAACCATCGCTCTAACCCTCCCAGCGCATTCCCCTCCTTCCAGCCAACACCCTCTTCCGTTCCAAAACCATCGCGATTGAACCCTCGCCTGTTGACCAAAGAAAATTATGTTGAGATTTTCATACCTATTTTATACTAATATTGATGATATTACATTTTAATGTTTTGTTGCAGGTATGCTGAATTATGGTCATTGGAGCAAAAAGATGCAAAAATGAGCGAATTTGGAGCAAAAAAGACCAAAATTTGAAGATTTGATCTAGGGCCCCGACGACGAGCCCAACGGCGCCGATGGCGGGTTTTTCTCGAGAGTCCAGAATCAAATATTCTAGAAGACCGCCGACGGCACCATCGAGGCCACTGACGGCACTGACGGCGATAACGGCGGTTCTCTTAACAAGTGCATTGAATGTGGACGATCTTTGAAGGGACGCTTAGGAAACTCTTGGAAAACTCTTCTACAACTTTAAGAGAAACATTTGGGCCGGAAAAAAAAAGAGGAGAGCCCTATGGTGGTGTCCGCTGAGTTTTTTTTGTTTGTAAAGTGTAGAGAGTTTAATTTAGGGTTAGTATTGTGAGGAATTCTTCGAGAGATTGTAAGAGTGGAGGGAATATGAGAGATTTCTTCCTCCTTGCCTCTTTAAAGAAGAATTCTGTGTGCTGTAAAGAAAGGAAGAGATTCAGAGGAACTTTGAGGAGTTTTCTTGTGGAGGAATTAGAGATAAGTGGTATTTACTTATTGAAGTTTGTAGGTCTTTGCTTTTATATATAAGTTCTAAGTTTTGTCGTATCTTCTCCATGAGTTCTGAATAGTTTTCCCTGTCTTTCTCCTTGTCTTGAGATTTTGAGAAATAGTGATTTGAATTGGTTGAGCTATAAGAATTTTAAAGAAGTTGTGATGATCATTTCACTTCGATCTTAATTTACTTTCAATCTGGCCAATTGATTTGTTAAAATATGTTGAGTTTTACAACTAAAGTGAA
>NW_018218983.1:20600-21356 GCF_001263595.1 Phalaenopsis equestris
TTCACTTATCTATCCAAAATCCTGATGTAGCTGCTAATTCATTTGAGCTCAAACTTGTTATTATCCAAATGGTACAAAATAATAAATTCGTAGGTACACCAAATGAAGATCCTAATTTACACCTCACTAGTTTTTTAGAACTTTGTGCTACCTTTAAATATGACAAAGTTTCGAACGATGTTGTTAGACTTAGACTTTTTTCTTTTTCACTTAGGGATAAGGGTAAGATGTGGTTAAATTCATTAGCACCTGGATCTATTAGAACTTGGGGAGAACTTTCATAGAAATTTTTATCCAAATATTTTTCTCCATCCAAAATTGCTAAACTTAGAAATGACATAACATCATTTTGTCAGATTGATGGAGAGTCGATATATGAAGCTTGGGAGAGATTTAAAGATCTTCTTAGAAAGTGCCCTCATCATTCGTTACCAGATTGGTTGATAATTCAAAATTTTTATAATGGATTATTGAGATCTCTTAGATCGATTATAGATGCTGCAGCTGGTGGTTCTTTAATGTCAACCTTTTGATGAGGCTTATTCGTTAATAGAAGAGATGGCTACCAATAATTTTCAATAGCCCTTTGTAAGTTTAAATCCTAAAAGAGTAGCTAATATGCAATATTTATGTTAGCTTCGTTAATTGCTGCAATATCAAAGAAATTAGATCATTATGGAATGAATTATTCTCCAACACCTACTATGATGGAAGAGAATTCATCTGGGCAATTTGTGGATGTTCAACCTTCATATG
>NW_018218983.1:21809-23248 GCF_001263595.1 Phalaenopsis equestris
AAGTGATACAATTATGAAGTGGAAAAGAATTGGAAACAAGGGTGGAAAAAGAAACAGAAACAGAAAAAGAGAAAGTGGATACAGAGAAAAAAAATAATCATGAATACCCATATTTAGAATATCCACTTACACCAATGAAAATTACGGTGGAGAAACCTCCACCAACGTTTCCTCAAAGATTGAAGCAACACAAAAAGGATAAACAATTTTCCAAGTTTATAGAAATTCTTAAGAAATAAACTGTAAATATTCCCTTCGTAGAAGCTTTAGAGCAAATGCCCAATTATGTGAAGTTTATGAAAGATTTTTTGAACAAGAAAAGGAGTTTACTGATATTGAGACTGTTGCACTTAACAAAGATTGTAGTGCAATTATTCAGAAAAAGCTTCCTAAAAAATTAAAAGATCCAAATAGTTTCACTATACTGTGTGTTATCAGTGAAAAATTTTATGGAAGAGCTTTATGTGATTTGGGAGCCAGCATTAATCATGCCTCTATCAATTTTGAAAAGATTAGGATTAGGAGAAGTGTCACCTACTTCTGTAACTCTTTAGTTAGCGAATCGTTCAGTTACTTATCCTAAGGGATTTATAGAAAATGTGTTAGTAAAAATTGATAAATTTATCTTTCCTCTAGATTTCATTATTTTAGATATGGAGGAAAATAAAGAAATACCTATAATTTTAGAGAGACCTTTTTTAACTACTAGAAAAGCTATGATAGATGTTCAAAAGGAAGAATTAACTATGAGAGTTAATGATCAAGAAGTGACTTTTAACATTACAAAATCTATGAAATACCCTGCTGTTGAATGAGATAATGAATATTTTCGCATGGAAATTATTGAACATCTACTGCACGAGCATTTTAAAAAATATTTTGAAGACAAAGATGAAGTTATTTAGGATGAAATAGAACGAAATAGAAGGTGAAGAATTAAGTTATGTTCAGGAAAGATTTGAGATGCTGGATATTATAGGAAATGCTGATAAGAATATAGTTCATAGTTCCATCAATTATATTAAACTTGAGTTGAAAAACTTGAGTTGAAAATAAACTTGAGTTGAAAATATTGCCTAACCACTTGAAGTATGTGTTTCTGAGAAACTCATCTACATTACCTATTATTATATCGTCAGAGTTAAATGATTTGTAAGAGCAAAGAATTTTGGATACATTAAAAAGATATAAGAAAGCTTTTGGCTAGACATTAGCTGATATTAAAGGAATCTGTTCCTCGATCTGTATACACAGAATTATATTGGATGAACAATATAAACCAAGAGTTGATCCACAACGGAGATTAAACCCAATGATGAAAGAAGTAGTCAAGAAGGAAATTTTGAAATGGTTGGACACTGGAATTATATTTTATATTTCAGACAATGCTTGGTTAAGTCCAATTCATTGTGTTCCTAAGAAAGGAGGAGTGACTGGTG
>NW_018218983.1:23270-23814 GCF_001263595.1 Phalaenopsis equestris
TACTGGGTGGCGTATTTGCATTGATTATAGAAAATTAAACACTGCCACTAGGAAAGATCACTTCCCTTTACCATTTTTAGACGAAATAGTGGATGGACTTGCTGGGCATAAATAATTTTATTTTTTAGATGGATATACCAGCTATCATCAAATTCCTATTGCTCATGAGGATCATGAAAAGACAACATTTATTAGTCCTTTTGGAACTTTTGCTTTTCGAAGAATGCCTTTCAGATTATGTAATGCACCTGTAACATTCCAGAGATGTATGATGTCTATATTTAGTAAGTTAATTGATGATGGATAGAAGTGTTTATCGATGATTTCTCTGAATTTGGAACATCATTTGACGCATGCTTAAATTATCTTGAAAAAGTTTTGGAATTATACGAAAGAACTAGTTTAGTTCTACATTGGGAGAATTGTCAATTTATGGTTGTAGGAGGACTTGTGTTAGGGAATAAAATTTCAGAAAATGGTATAGGAGCAGACCATGCAAAAATTCAAGTTATATCTAAATTAACACCTCCTAATAATGTAAGAG
>NW_018218983.1:27055-27889 GCF_001263595.1 Phalaenopsis equestris
GTTTTGCTGTTGAAGATGGTTGTGCTGCCCACCATGCTAGCTCCAAGCTCCTTGCCACGACGAGTTTGAGTTTTCAAGTGTGTCAAGTTATGATGTTAAATCAGGTGGCCTTATGGTTGAAGTTCTTTGAATTTTATGGGGGGCATATTAAAATTGATTAGAGCGACACTGGTTAGGATCCCACGGTTCCCTCGTTCCGACACCACTATTTTCTATTAGATTCACTTAGTCCAAATGAATTTACTAAACTCAACTTAATGAGTCCCATAATTTCATTTAGACTGTAGGAAGCCTCGTTAGCAACCGTAGGTTACCTCCTCCGATGAATTCCCAATCATCCGATAGAGACATCTTAATTTAGTTGTAATTTGTAGTTTTGTGTGATGTTTGTGATTAAATTTTGAGTTGTTTTATATTTCGAATGTTGTGGAGGTGAATTTTTCCTTAGTTGATTTTAGTTTTCGTTTTGGTTTTGGTTTTGAGGCTATCGTGATAATTTTAGTTTTCATGCAGGGTGGCGTCATTGTTTAGCATGCAAGTTTATAGGTATAAAAGCACAGTATGAAAGTACAAGAAAGATAACGCTGAAAACTGTGAAAGCGTACCTGACGAGTCTTCTCGTTCCACCGCCTGAAACTCAAATGGCATGTTAAGGTAGTTTATATGAGACAGGGAAATAAAATTTTGACGACCTATCTAACCCTAGGTCATATCTTGGTGGGTCCTTAGGAGTTTAATTAAGGATGATGTTGCCAAGCAAAATATATTAAGTGTAGTAGTTTTCCGAGGTATCCAACAAATATAAAGAAAGAAGCAGGTCCGTGCTACTCTCTC
>NW_018218984.1:0-310 GCF_001263595.1 Phalaenopsis equestris
GTTTTCAAGGATTGGCTTGAAAAGAAAATTAAAGAGGGGAATATCTCTATCTCAAAAGAATATTTGAAAGAACTTGAAAAAGGTTCGATAAATGTGATTTCGGATAAACCAATCTCCCAACTTGATCCGTACACTAAAGAGGGCGGATGGAGTTCAACTTGGAACAAGCTCAAGAAAGTCCTGGATCATATATAGGAATCATCAGAAGGATCTTCCTCATCTACCAAAGATGGGTGGGATACAACATGGAGAAAATCCTCCAAGAAAATGATAAAACAGATCCAAAACACTTCCAGACAGACTACACATC
>NW_018218984.1:634-1071 GCF_001263595.1 Phalaenopsis equestris
AATACGTTCAATACTAAAGAAGACTCTGATGATACCGCTTACGACAGTATCAAAAGAGAAGAACCAATCCTCGAATGCCATGGCACGCCATTAATAATCAACTTGAAACTTTCTGATAAAGAAGATATATTGGAAGATTTAACAGCAACATCTCGAGAAGAAATTACAGAAATAAATTTAAGAAGCGGAAAAATGTTACCTCCAAGAACAGCTCCAACGGATAAAGGAAAAAAAATTGTAATTCAAGAAGAATTACCTCCACCTCCACCAGTAGAAAAACAACATGATCAAGATAAAACCACATGAACAAATAAAGTGGATTAAAACGTGCTAGCACATTTTAGGAAGTTGCCGGCCCGACTAAGCATCTATGACGCTCCAATCTTGTCAAAGGAGATGAGAGAAGCTCTAGTTACAACTTTGCTTGATCCAGAGAT
>NW_018218985.1:0-272 GCF_001263595.1 Phalaenopsis equestris
GGGGAGAGAGAAAGATAGAGAAAGATGGGAGAGAGATTAACAAAATACATGAAGGGACTATGGGAGATAATGATAGTGAGATAATGAGAGAGAGGGAGAGGGAGAGATAGAGAGGAGGGGGCTAGAGAGAGAAAATGAGAGAATGAAAGAACGAAAATAGGAGATATCAAATAGGGGGATAGAGAAGAGTGTGAGTAAGTGAGCAATGTAGAGAGAGGAAGAATGTGGCCAAGAGAGACAAGAGAAACAAATAGAGTGAGAGAAGGATGAGC
>NW_018218985.1:3206-6293 GCF_001263595.1 Phalaenopsis equestris
TCTCTATCCTTCTCCTCTCATATTTTCTCTTTCTAGTATGAGATAAGAAGAAAGTGAGAAAAATAATGGGAGAGAAAGGTAGAGAGAGAAAGAAAGAAGAGAATCTAAATAGGTGAGATAAAGAGAGGAGTTAGGTTGATAAATAAATGGAGAGAGGTAGAGAGAGCGAGAGAATAAAGTGACAGAAGAAAAGATTAAGGGGTAGTGAGAGATACAAAGAAAGACATACAAGAGATGGAGGATGGAGGGAGGGAGGGGAAAGAAGGAGAAAGATAGTGTGAGAGAGATAAAAAGAGTGTGTGAAAGAAAGAGAGATAGAGAGCAAGGTAGAGGGAGAAAGGGGAAGGTAGAGATTGAGAGAGAATAGAGATATCACTCTCTATATTTCTATCCCGATCTCTCACTCACACTCTCTCTATCCATTCTCTCTCTTCCTCACAATCACACACACTCTCTCACTCTTACTATCTTTCCCTCTCTTCACCCTACCTCTTAATCTCTCTCTCCCTCACTCTCTCTTTCTCTCTATATCTTATCTCTCTTACTCCTTCTCTCTCCATATCAATATTCTCTCTCTCCATCATTCATTATCTTATCTGTGAGGTGAAGAGAATGAGAAACTACAAGAAATAGAGCACGAGAGAGATAGTGAGTGAGAGCTCTTTATGCTTCTATCGCACACACTCTCTATCATTTTCTCTCTTACTCTCTCTCTCCCACTCCCTCTTTTTGAAGGGTAGGAGGGAGGTGAAAGAGGTTGATAAAATGATTGAGAGGGAGATGAAAGAGGTTGATAAAATGATTGAGATAGAGGGAGATTGTGAGAGTGAGAGCAAAAGAGTAAGATATGAAAGATAACGTGAAGACAAATTAAGGATATAGGAGAGAGAAAAAGAAGGAATAGGATAAACCAAGGATCCCTATTCTTCTATCTCTATCTCACTAATCTCGCTTTATCTCCTCTCTCCTTTCTCATTCTCTCACTACCACTCTCTCTCACTCATACATACTACCTCCCTCTCCCTCTCACTTCTTGCTCTCTCTTCTCTCTCTCTTAGTGCTCACTTTCTCTTGTTCCCTCTTTTCTTTTACTCTCCCTTGCTCATTGTCTCTCTCTCACTCTTCTATCTCTTTCCCCCTTTCCATCGCTCTCTCTCTCTCTTGTTCCCTCTTGTTCTTAATTCTTACCTCACTTCTTTCCTTCCTTAAATCCCTCCCCCTCACATTCTCATGTGTCTTCTTCCCACTCCCTATCCATCCCTTCCTCTCTCTCTCCCTCCATCCCTCCCTCATCTCTTCTTCTGTCTCCCTCCGAAAAGAAAATGACAAATAGAGTAGAGTGAGAGAGAGTGTGTGTACACCTACCCCCCTCCCTCCCTTTCTATCACACCCTCTTTCTTTCCTCTCTACCTCTCCTTCTTCCTCCTCTCCCTTCCTCTACCTCTCCCTCTCCCCCTTCCTTTATTTTTCTCACCCACGCTCCATGTAAGGGATAGAGGAGAGAAGAGTGAGAAAAAAATCACTCTCTTCTCTTGCTCTACATTCCCTATTTCTCTCTTCCATTGTCTCCCTTTGAATCAATATCTCTCTCATTATCTCTCTATCTTAACTTCTCTCCTCTCCCTTTCCTCTCCATCTTACACACACTCCTACTTACACTCGCATCATTTCTCTCATTTTTCATTTCACTCTTTCTCTCTCGCTCCCTCACTTTCCCTCACTCTCACTCTCTTTCTCAGTATTCTCTCTAACTCTCACTCTTTCTGTCACTATTCTCTCTAACGCTCTCTCTCATGATTTACCTGTCTCTATTTCTCTATCATAGAAGAAATTAGGACCCAGAGTGAGAGGGAAACAAGGAGAGAATAGTGTGAGGGAAGGAGCTTGCGAGAAGAGAGAGAAAAAAACTATCCCTCTTCATCTAATCGAGAGATGTAGATATTTTTTGCCTCCTCTTTCTTCCACTCTATTGCTAATAGGGGAAAAAAAAGAGATTAGAGAAGAAATCGAGAGTGATGATCTCTAACTCTTACTCTTTCTCTCACTATTTTCTCTAACACTCTCTCTCATACTTTCCTTGTCTCTATTTCTCTAGAACAAATTCTCTAGAACATCTCTAGAACAAAAGAAACTGGGACCAAGAGAGAGAAGAAGAGGGAATATTGTGAGGGGAGGAGTATGCAATAGGAGAGAGAAAAAGACTATCCCTCTATATCTAATAAAGAGAGCTAGATGTCTTTTTGTACTCCCTCTTTCTCTTATCACTTTGTCTCTCTATCTACCTCTCTCCTCTCTTTCACTATCTCTTTATATATCTCCTCCCTCTCTCTCATTATCTCAACTAAAAGGGAGGGGTGGGGATGCAGAGAGGGAGAGGAGATGATTAGAGAAAAGAGTGAGAGACAAAGATGATGAAGCAAGAGAAACTAGAGTTAGAGAAGAAGATATAGAGAGAGGGAGCATGACAAAGAGAGGGATAGAGAGAGCGAGCGAGAGAGAGAGAAAGATAAAGCAATAGAGAGAAGGAGAGATAAAGATAAAAAATGACAGAGAGCAAGATAGAGAGAAATCAAGAGATAGAGTGTGTGAGAGAGAAAAAAATGTTAATAAAGAGAGAAAGGGAGAGAATGGAGATGGGAGTGAGAGAAGGGAGAAGGAGATAGAGAAACTGAGAGATAAAGAGAAAGCAATAGAGCGAGACAAAGAGAAAGTAGGGGAAAGTAGGGGAGGCAAAAAAGGTTGAAAGAGGGAAAACAAAATGATAAATAGAGTAGAGTGAGAGAGAGTGTGTGTGAAAGATGAGTCAACAAGGCAGAGAAAAAGAGAGGGAGGGAGAAAGTTCAGCAAGGAATGGAGAGAATTATGGTGAAATTAGGGTGAGATGATGGAAGAGAGATGAAGTAAGAGTAAGCGAGAAAGAGAGAGAGAAACTACGAGAAAGTGAAATTAGGAGAGAGAGAGAAAGAGTGCGATAAAAAATGAGAGAGCGAGAGGGAGAAACAAAAGGAGGGAGCTTTATTTTGACATTTAACTTATTCTTCTTTTCTCTCTCTCAGTCTCTCCATCCCATCTCTCTTTTCACCCAAA
>NW_018218985.1:6353-8068 GCF_001263595.1 Phalaenopsis equestris
CGTTCCATCATTTGATAGAAAGATGAGAGAACAAGGAGAGGATCAGAGATAAAGTTCTAGAGAGAGAGAGGTGAGTGAGCGAGAGAGAGGGATAGGGAGAGGGAAGAAGAGAGAATGAGAGTGAGAGAGGGAGGGAGGGAGAGAGAAATTAATCGATTGATACAGTAAAAGAGACACGAAAAGTCCTAGAGGGATGAAGGCAGGTTGAGAGAGTGGAGGTGGGAAATAGAAAAAAAGAAAGAGAGGAGTGAGAGAAAAAAAGAGAGGGAGGTAGAGAATGAGACGGGTGGAAGAGTGATAGGGAGGGACGAGGGAGGGAGAAAGAGATAGAGTAGAAGAAAACAGTAGGAGAAAATAAAAGAGATTGAGAGATGGAGGGAGTGGGAGGCAGTGTGAGAGCGAGAATGGAGCAAAAGTACAGAGAGCGTGAGAAAAGAGAGAGAGAGAGAGAGAAGAGAGGGAGGTTTTCTCTCTAACTCTCTTTCCCCTCCTTACTTTCTCCTTCCATCACTCCCTCTCTCTTCTCTCTATCTCACTCTCTCCCTCTCTATTAGTCTTTCTCTCCCTCACTCTCCTTAGCTTCCTTTCTGTCTCTCTCTCACTTTATCTCCCCTCTTTCTCTCTTTCTCTCTTTCTCTCTAGTCTTTCTCTCCCTCACTCTCCTTAGCTTCCTTTCTCTCTCTCACACACTTTATCTCCCCTCTTTCTCTCTTTCTCTCTCTATCTCTCTATTAGTCTCTCTATATCTTCTCTCTCAAGTTCACACTCTTATCTCTCTCTGCCTCCCTCTCTCTTGGTCTCTCACTCTCCCTCACTTGCTCAAACTCTCTTGCTCTCTCCCGCCATCTGAATTCTTTCTCCACCTTTCTAGCTCTCTCTACTCTCTCTCATTCCCTCCCACATTTCCTCTTCCTCCATCTCTCTTTCATTGTCTCTCTTTCTTTCTTCCTTGGTCTCCCTCTTCTCAATCCCTCCAATCTCTATGAAAGACCAAGAAAGGGGGAGGGATATAGAAAGAAAGAGGGAAGTAGCGTGAGGTAGAATGTAAGTGGGAGGGAGGTATGAAAAAAGAGTGAGAGAGTGGGAGAAGAAGGATAACAATAGAAAATGAGAGAGATATATAAGTAAAGATAGAAATAGAGAGTTTAAAGGGAGAGAAGAAGAGTGATTAGAGTGAGAGAGAGAGAAGAGTGAGAAGGGGAGCATGAGAAAGGGAGGGAGAGAGTGATATAAATAACAAATAGGGCAAGATATGAAGAGAAACGCCTCTCTCTCCCTCCCTCTCACACTTTCTCTTACACACACACTCTCTCTAATCCTCTCTCTATCCCTTCCTCTCTATCACTCACTCTCTCTATCAGTCTATTTCTCTTTCTTCTCCCTTTATCACTCATTCTATCCTCATTATATTTTTCTCTCACCGCCCACTCTCTCTCTCATCTCTATCTGGTAATATCAAGGGAGAGGAGGGATGGATGGAGAGGGAGAGGGAGAGCAAGAGAGAATGTGTGAAAGGGAAAAAGGTAAAGAGATAAAGAGACTGATAAAGAAGTGAGAGAAAAGGAGGGTTTGAAATAGTGGGAGGGTTAACATAGCAGGAGGGAGGGAGGGGAGTGTGAAAGAGAGAAAAGAAGAGAAGAGTGAGAGAATAAGCTGTAGTTAAAGATTGATAGGGGAGAGAGAAAGATAGAGAGAGATGCAAGAGATAATAATGA
>NW_018218985.1:8761-10058 GCF_001263595.1 Phalaenopsis equestris
GAGAGAGAGAGAGATAGTAAAACAGAGAAAGAGAGAGAGAAAAGTCAGTGATAGAGAGGTAGGGAGAGAGATATGTGCTATCCTTTCCACTCTCTCACCCTTCTAATGTGAGTGAGAGAGAGAGGGGCGAGTGGGAGAAAGAGAAGAAGAAAGAGAAGCATCAGAGAGAGAAGAGTAAGAGTGCTAGAGAGGGATAGTAGAGGGAGGAAGGGAGAAAGAGAACAATTGGGAGAGAGCATGTGGGGGAGAGAGTGAGTGAGAGAGGGAGTGAGAGTTGAAAAGAGCAGAAAAGAGGAGCAAATTGGAAAGTGATGGTAAAAGCAAAAAATTAGGAGGGGGATAGAGAACAGGCTAAGAAAGTAATAAAGAAGAAAAATTATAAGAGATAATGAGAGGGATGGAGTGAGAGTAAGAGAAGTAAAGGGAGAGAAAGTGACAGAGAAAAGGAGATAGTGGTAGAGGTAAAAAAAGAAGCAAAAATGAGAGAGGTTGAGAAAGGAATGGAGAGTGAGAGAAAGCAAGAGAGAGGAAAAGAGATAAAGAGAGATAGAAGGAGAGAAACAAGAACGTGAGAGATGGGGATGGACCATGAGAGAATGTAAGAGAGTGAGAGAGAGCATGATTAAGAATGGGAGGGAGGGCGAGAGCATGATTGAGAATGCAAGAGAGAGAGAATGTGCAAAGATGCTCTTATGAGTGAAGGAAGAGTGAGAAGGAGAGAGAAGAAAGAATGAAAAATCTCTCCCTCCTTCTCTATCCCTCATTCTCATTCTCTCTCATGGTCTCTCCTCTCTCCCTCCCACACTTCTCTCTCTCATTCTCTCTTTCTCTCTCTGACAATTCTCTCTCAACACCCTCTCTATCTCTCATTCTCATTCTCTCTCATGGTCCCTTTTTTTCTACCTTCCTCATTTCTCTATCTTTCTCATTCTTTTTGTATCTCTATCACTCTCATTCTATTTCATTGTCCATCTTCTCTCTCTCTCTTATTCTTGCTCCCTCCTTCCCTCTCACATTTTGCCTCTCTACCTCCCTCTTTCTTTCTCTATCTCTTTTAATCCATCACTTTAACTCTCTCTAACTCAATTTCCTTCTTTTGATCACCTTTCTCTTTTTCTCTCTCTTTATATATATCTTTCTCACACTCTGGAAGACTTTCTCTCCTTCTATCTCCTATCTCTTTTCTCTCTCCCTATGTGTCGCCCTCCCCATATATCTTTCTTACCACTTTCCCCCTCTTTCTACTTAAGAGAGAGAGACTCTCCATCCCTCCCAATATTTTTCTACCTCCATCTCT
>NW_018218985.1:10301-11845 GCF_001263595.1 Phalaenopsis equestris
GAGAGGGGGAGAGAGTGTGAGCAAGGGAGTGTTGAAGAGAGTAAGAGAGTGAGCAAGGGTTAAAGGAAGTGCCAGGGAGAGGTAGAGCACTAGAAAGAGTTAGGGATAAATATATGGCAGAGTGCAACGTATTGGAAGAAGGCTATGGAGAGAGGAAAGAATAGAGAGTGCGAGAGAGGGAATGTGTGAAAGAGAGAGAGAAAGAGAAAGATCAAAGGGATAGGAACAGATAAAGAGAGAATGAGAAAGATAGAGTGAGAGAGATAGAGTGAGTGAGATGGAGAGAGATAAGAGAACAATTGAGAGATAAAGAGAGGGAGGGGAGAGGAAGAGAAAAAGAATTAGAGAGAAACATTGAGAAGATATAGTGAGAGAAAAGAGACAGAGAGAGAGTGAGAGAAGTGAGAAAAAGAGAAAGTGTGAGAATGAAAGGAAATAGAGAGTGGGAGAAGAGAAAAATAGAGTGAAAGAGAGTGTGAGGAAGGGAGAGAGAAAGAGTTAGAGAGAGAACAGAGAGAGAGTTAGGGTGGGAAGGAGGAAGGATATAAAAGAGATGAAGAGAGTGCAAGTGAGAGAGAGAGAGAGAGAGTGTGAAAGAGAGAGAGAGCAAGTTAGAGGGAAAAAGAGGAAGGTAGAGAGGGAGAGAGAATAGAGATATCACTCTCTATTTTGATTTTCTCTTTATCTCTCACTCAAATGTTCAACATATATTTCTATCTCGATCTCTCGCTCACACTCTCTATCTATCCATTCTCTCTCTTCGTCACAATCACACACACACTCTCTCAAACTCTTACTTTCTCTATCTATGTTTCCCTCTCTTCACTCTACCTCTAAATCTCTCTCTTCCTCACTCTTTTTTTCTTTCTACATCTTATCTCTCTTACTCCCTCACTCTCCCTAGCAGTACTCTCGCTCTCCATCATTCATTATCTTATCTGAGAAGTGAAGAGAATGAGAAATTAAAAGAAAGAGAGCACGAGAGAGATAGCAAGTGAACGCTCTTTATGCTTCTCTCTCACACACTCTCTATCATTGTCTCTCTCACTCTCTCTTCCACTCCCTCTTTTTGAAGGGTAGGAGGGAGGGAGGGATTGAAGGAGCTCTGAGAAAGTGTGAGAGAAGAAGAGCTGGAAAAGAAGAGAAGGGAGAGTTAGAGATTGGAAGAGAGAGAGTACGAAAGAGATTCAGAGTGAGAGAGTTAAAATGGGTGGGAGGCTAGAAATGAGATAGAGCTAGAGATATAGACATAAAGTGAGAGAGAAAAAGAGTTTGGGAAAAGCAAATAGAGAGGTAGAGAAGGGGAGAGATAGAGAAAAGAGGGAGGGAGGGTGAGAGAGAAAGTAAGAGAGAGTGTGTGTATGTGAGAGAGTGTGGCAGAGAGCAAGAATGTGAGATAGTTAGTATGGGATAGATTTATAGTAAGAGAAGAGAGAGAGAGAGAGAGAGTAATTGAGAGACTTAGAGAGAGATGGGAGAGGATAAGTAGAGTTGAAAGAGGGAGAGAATAGTGTGCATGTGAGTGATTGAGCGAAATAGCTCTC
>NW_018218985.1:11995-15152 GCF_001263595.1 Phalaenopsis equestris
GTAGGGAAGGAAGATAGGGGAAGAAGAGGATGCGATCTCTCTTCTCTTCCCAATCTTTTTCTTACTCTCTCTCTAGCCCCTCCCTCTCTTCCTCACTCTATCTACCTCCCTCTCTCAAAACCCTCTATCTCTCACCCATTTAAACTCTCCCTACTAAGACATATAAAGATAAGAGGTGAATGAAGGAAAATCTCTCTTCCATTGTAACTCTTGCTCTCTCCCTCATCTCTCTTACTATTTCTTTCTACTCTCTCCATTTCGCTCTTGTTCTCTACTCTTTTTTATCTCCACACTCTCCTTACCTCTCCATTTCTTTCATTCTCTCTCCCTAAGGCTCTCTCTCCCTTTGTCATTCCCTCTCCCACCCTCTCTTTATTTCTCTCTCCCTCTCTACCCCTCACTCACTCTATCTATATCTATCTCTCACACTCTCCTGATTTCTCTCACTCTTCATCCCTCCCTCCCTCTCTCTTATATTATCTATCTTTTATGTTCTCTCATATTTTTTTGTATCTCTTATGTTCTCTCTCTTGCTTGTTATATCGTTCTCTTCTCTCTTCTCTTACTATAAATCCATCATCCTTGGTGGATTTATAGTAAGAGAGATAGTTAGTATGGGATAGATTTATAGTAAGAGAAGAGAGAGAGAGAGAGAGAGTAATTGAGAGACTTAGAGAGAGATGGGAGAGGATAAGTAGAGTTGAAAGAGGGAGAGAATAGTGTGCATGTGAGTGATTGAGAGAAATAGCTCTCCTTCTTCTTCAATTCTCCACTCACTTTCTCTCACACTGTCACTTTCCCTCTTCTCTCATACTCTCATTCTCACTCATTATATTTCTCCCACATACACTCTCAAATTAACTTTGTCTCCCTAAAGAGAGAGTAAAGTAAGGAGAAGTACATAAATGGTAGGAGGGACAGTGAGAGAGAGAAGTGATAGGGAAGGAAGATAGGGGAAGAATAGGATGCGATCTCTCTTCTCTTCTCAATCTTTCGCTTACTCTCTCTCTCTAGCCCCTCCCTCTCTTCCTCACTCTATCTACCTCCCTCTCTCACAACCCTCTATCTCTCACCCATTTAAACTCTCCCTACTAAGACATATAAAGATAAGAGGTGAATGAAGGAAAATCTCTCTTCCATTGTAACTCTTGCTCTCTCCCTCATCTCTCTTACTATTTCTTTCTACTCTCTCCATTTCGCTCTTGTTCTCTACTCTTTTTTATCTCCACACTCTCCTTACCTCTCCATTTCTTTCATTCTCTCTCCCTAAGGCTCTCTCTCCCTTTGTCATTCCCTCTCCCACCCTCTCTTTGTTTCTCTCTCCCTCTCTACCCTCACTCACTCTATCTCTCACACTCTCTCCTGATTTCTCTCACTCTTCATCCCTCCCTCTCTCTCTCTTGTATTATCTATCTTTTATGTTCTCTCATATTTTTTTTTTCTCCCCCCCTCGTCCCTCCCTATCACTTATCATCCCTTTTCTGTCACGCTTTCACCCGTCTCATTCTCTACCTCCCTCTCTTTTTTCTCTCACTTCTCTCTTTCTCTTTTTTCTCTTTCCCACTTCCACTCTCTCAACCTGCCTTCATCCCTCTTTAAGACTTTTCCTCTCTCTCTCAATATTCTATCTCTCTTAATCTATCAATCGATTTCTTTCTCGCTCCCTCCCTCCCTCTCTCTCATTCTCTCTTCTTCCCTCTCCCCATCCCTCTCTCTAGCTCACTCACCTTTCTCTCTCTCGCTGTCTCTAGAACTTTATATCTGATCCTCTCCTTGTTCTCTCATTATTTTCTCAAGTGATGGAACAAGAGTGAGAGAAGTAAATTGGGAGAGAAGACTAATATTTTTTGATAATTTGGGTAAAGAGAAGAGAGAGATTGAGAGACTAAGAGAGAGAAAAGAAGAATAAGTTAAAGGTCAAAGTAAAGCTCCCCTTTTTTTCTCACTCTTGCTCTCCCATTCTTTATCGCACTCTTGCTCTCTCTCCTAATTTCTCTTTCTCGTAGTTTCTCTCTCTTTCTCACTTACTCTCACTCCATCTCTCTTCCATCATCTCACCCTAACTCTCTCCATTCCTTGCTCATCTTTCTCCCTCCCTCTCTTTTTCTCTGCCCTGTTGACTCCTCTTTCACACACACACACTCTCCCTCTCACTCTACTTTGTTTATCATTTTCTCTTCCCTCTTTCAACCTTTTCTCCCTCCCCTACTTCCTCTTTGTCTCGCTCTATTGTTTTCTATTTATCTCTCACTTTCTCAATCTCTCACTTTCTTCTCTCACTCCCCATCTCCATTCTCTCCCTTTCTCTCTCTATCTACATTTTTTTCTCTCCCACACACTCTATCTCTGGATCTGTCTATCTTGCTCTCTCTCATTTTTTATCTTTCTCTCCTTCTTTTCTCTATTGCTTTATCTTTCTCTCTCTCACTTGCTCTCTCTATCCCTCTCTCTGTCATGCTCCCTCTCTCTATATCTTCCTCTCTCACTCTCGCTTCTCTTGCTCCATCTTCTTTGTCTCTCACCCTTTTCTCTAGCCATCTCCTCTCCCTCTCTCCATCCCCACCCCTCCCTCTTAGGTGAGATAATGAGAGAGAGGGAGGAGATATATAAAGAGATAGTGAAAGAGAGGAGAGAGGGAGATAGAGAGATAAAGTGATAAGAGAAAGAGGGACTACAAAAACACATCTAGAGGGATAATCTTTCTCTCTCTCTTATCGCATACTCCTTCCCTCACAATATTCCCTCCTCCTCTTCTTCTCTCTCTTGTTCCCAGTTTCTTCTGTACTAGAGAAATAGAGACAAGGAAAGCATGAGAGAGAGAGTTAGAGAAAATAGTGAGAGAAAGAGTGAGAGCTAGAGATCATCACTCTCCCTTTCTTCTCTCATCTCTTTTCTCTCCCCTATTGAGCAATAGAGTGAAAGAAAGAGGAGATACAAAAATATGTCTGCCTCTCTCTATTAGATGAAGAGGGACAGTCTTTTTCTCTCTTTCTTCTCGCAAGCTCCTTCCCTCACACTATTCTCTCCTCTTTTCCCTCTCATTCTTGGTCTTAGTTTCTTCTATGATAGAGAAATAAAGACAGGTTAATCATTAGAGAGTGTTAGAGAGAATAGTGAGAGAACGAGTGAGAGTTAGAGAGAATACTGAGAAAGAGAG
>NW_018218986.1:0-1776 GCF_001263595.1 Phalaenopsis equestris
GATTTAAATATAATAGACCCTAAATCAATGGGGTTATACATTTGAATGTAGTAATTTAAAATAGGACATTCTTTGGTAACTCTACTAATTTTCATAGTAGGGAGTAATTTTGCAGCAATAAGGAAATGTCATTTCTTTGAAATTGGATTAAGTAATGAAGTGAAGAAGCTAACATATCCTTCATATCGTTTCTCCCACATATCACTTTCATCCGTCAGAAAAATTATACACGTCTTGCATCAAATCTTGTGTAAAAATGAAATTTGTATAATGACAGATTGGAATGCTGTCTATCATATACAATTCATTAATCCATGCAGGAGTAAATGTTACAACCTTACCTTGTACGAAGACAACACCTTGAGTAATTCCATGTAAGTTTGCATAAAACTCTTTCACCACAAGTACGACAACCGCAAACTTAGTGTATCACAAAACTTCCCAACACCTTCGTAGAATGGTTTTATGAATCGAACCAGTAGGATTGATCACTCTATGATTAACAAATCCTATTTCTTTGATAAATCTCCTCTTCATAAGAACTTTATCGTATAATCGCTGCACGTCAAAACTAATAAACTTTCTTTTGTTAAAAACTCCATACCTCAAAGTATTTATGGAATTGGAAGCGATGGAATCCAAAAATAGGAAGTTACTAGGCGTACAAGGATGTTTATAGGCCTTTTTAAACTCGCCCCGACGGTTATTATGAAGTGAAATCGTGCCAAAACCAGCCAAAAGTCATCTAAAACCATCCAACCGCACTCGGCGCAGTCGGTGCTCCCGATTGGCGATGCCGGCACTGATGTCCGTTATCTAGGGCGCCAGTGGCCAAAATTGTGATTTTCTTTTTTTTATTATATTTGATTCCAAATTTTCCTCCAATACCAACATTTGACTTAATTTATAATAAATGCAATTGTGTAGAATTATTATCTACTAATATATAAGACACTTAACAAACTAAATAGTAATACATAGGAATATACATATGGGTTGCCTCCCACAAAGCGCTTGGTTTAACATCGTTAGCCATACATACCATTTGTTTAGTTGGGTTGACTTAACATTAATACTTCTTTAAATTGAGGTATGTGTCCTTAATAATAATGTTTCAAATGATGCCCATTAACTTTAAATATCGTTCCAGTGTTAGGATCTTTAATAACAACAATTCCATAATGATAGATTTTAATCACTTTAAATGGTCATAACCATCTGGATTTTAGTTTTCCTAGAGACAATCTCAATCTTGTATTATATAGTAGAACTTCTTGTACATGTTCAAATTTCTTCTTAATAAACTTTTGATCATGCCATATTTCATTTTCTCTTTATAGATTTTCGCATTATCAAATGTTTTATTTCTAATCTCCTCAAGTTCATTGAGCTGCAAAAACCTTTTCTCACCAGCATCCTTTAAATTAAAATTAAATTCTTTAATAGCCCAAAATGCTTTATGTTCCAATTCTACTGGTAAATGACAGGTTTTTCCAAAAATTAATCTATATGGGGACATTCCTATAAGAGTTTTATAAGCAGTTTTGTATGCCTATAATGTAGTATCTAATCTAGTAGACCAATCCAATTTATAAGGATTTACGATTTTTTCTAAAATGCGTTTAATTTCATGATATGATATTTCTGCTAGACCACTAGTTTGAGGATGATAAACAGTAGAGAATCTATGCATTATATCATATTTCTAGATTAATTTTTTGATTTTCTTATTCCCGAAATGAGATCCTTCATCAGTAATGATTATTTTCGGCATTC
>NW_018218986.1:2124-2816 GCF_001263595.1 Phalaenopsis equestris
TATTTGTTCCAAAATGTCCTCCAAATTCAGAATCATGGCATCTTTCAATTATCTGTTGAGTTTCTTCATAAGGCACACATCTTATAATAATTAAATCTTTACATTGTTTATATAAATATGAGTCATCCCAAAAATAGTCTTTCAAATCATAGATAAATTTCTTTAATTGTGGATTCTTGATATCAGGTGATAGAATGCCACTTACAATATAATTTACTATATTAGTATACCACAGTACATCCATTTCATCAATACTATATAAATGTTCATCAGGGAAATTTTCTAAAATTTCATTTGCAAAATTTGTTAATATTTCTATTTCCATCTTAGACAAATGATCAGCTTTTTGATTATCATTTCCCTTTCTATCTACCATGGTAAGATCAAACTCTTGCAATAAAAGTATCCATCTAATTAATCTTGGTTTAACATTCTTCTTTTGCATCAAGTATTTAATACCAAAATGATCTGTATGCACTATGCATTTAGTTCCAATTAAATAAGATCTAAATTTATCAAAGGCATAAAAAATAGCTAATAACTCTCTTTCAGTAGTAGTATAATTAATTTGAGCATTTTTTAGAGTTATAGCGTAATATATAACTTTAAAAACTTTGTCATGCCTTTGTCCAAGGACAGCTCCAATAGCATAATCACTAACATCACACATCACTTCAAATGGTTTCTCCCAG
>NW_018218986.1:2913-3259 GCF_001263595.1 Phalaenopsis equestris
TCTCATTAAAATCAAATTTTGTATCTTTTTCTAAAAGTTGGCATAGTGGTTGAGTTATTTTTAAAAATTTTTTATGCAGCGCCTAAAAAAACCAGCTTGTCCTAGAAAACTTTTCACCCCTTTAACATTATTATGAGGTGTTAATTTTTTATAAATAACTTAGATTTTTGCAGAATCTACTTCCATGCATTTTTCAGAAATTTTATGCCCAAGAACAATACCTCCTGCAACCATAAATTGACATTTTTTCCAATTTAAGACTAGGTTGATTTTTTCACATATCTCCAGAATTTTTTCTAAATTTTTAAGATATAACTCAAACGAAGTCCTAAATATAGAAAAATCA
>NW_018218987.1:0-394 GCF_001263595.1 Phalaenopsis equestris
CTCCTCTGGTCATGGTGGACCTTTCAAAATTTTCTAATCAACATGTTAGTTATTATGATTAATTTAAGGAAATAATGTGCAAAAAATTTGAAAAATATGGATCTTTGTCTACGAACCTCCTCTATCTTTGGAAAAATCAGAGGATGTTCCCCTTGACAGAGGCTACAATATGCCAAAAATTCAAGCTATGATGATAATTCTACATGCATGGAGAATCAAAAGATTCAAATCAGTATTTAATCAATTAAAAATAAAATATGCATCACATGGCCTATAATATATTTCTACATTATTTTCCTTTGTTCACTAAGCAAGAGGGTATTTTTATTTTACTTTTGTGATTTTTCTAAACAAAGTTATAGATTTTTTAAGGTTATAGATTTTTTAAGTTAAG
>NW_018218987.1:435-2069 GCF_001263595.1 Phalaenopsis equestris
ACAAAAAGCCCTATTTTTTTACTTACTCACGCGGCACCTCGTCAACATACGGCGGCTCCAAAGCTCCACACGGCGCACTCCCATTTGACGCCGCCGTCCCCGCTAGACACCCCACATACCACGTCCCGCTATTTTTGTAAAGAAGCGCTGTCCGGCTTCATCTTGGCCATCCATTCAATACACACTTGATCAAACGACTCCCCATCATCGTCCCCAATAGAATTATCCCATGACCGTCTACACTAAAACCCTAAGATCTCAGTCTAGACTCAATCAAATCACTCCGAGTTTGATCTTATGGACTCGTCTAAGTGAGACGAACACATCCATACAGTTTATACGGTATTAGATACAGTAAATATGTATGAAGAATCAAATGAAGCTCGGTTTACGGTTGAAGCTTTATACCTTTACCTGAGAGGGGTGGCCTCAATCAAATGGTTGTAACAGCTTTTGATGAATCCAATGAACCTCCATATCAAGTCCTAGGCCTTGATGAATTGTCTGGGTATGATTTTGATCAAGGTCATTTTTAGGTGTTGATCTAGAGCTAGGTTAGAGGCTATTTAGGATGGGGATTTTATGGGGAATCAACTCCTCTCACTCAGGGGATGGTGTGTGCATAATTAATTGGAGTTTAGTGGACTGTGGAGGTGTGGAGAAATTTGTCTTGGCTTTGGGACAAATTTCAGTGAAGAAATGGACTTTGTAGAGTGACTGTGAGTGGCTGAAAGCAAAGGGAAAGTAGTTGGGATGCACTGACGGGATCATATGGAAGCTTTGTGATCAATTTGGGGAGGTCTCTCTGAGAAAATTTCAACACTTATTGTCATGGCCATGGGAGGTGATTTTCATAAAAATGGCAAAGGAGTGACTGTCATGGCCAATTAGAGGGTGTAATGTGGTGCTTAGGTGGAGGGCAGAGGAGCTCTACAATTCAATTTGGCTGAGCTGACCTCTAGGTTTGATTTGGGTGAAGCTCCATGGGGGTGGCTCTCGGTTTGGTCATATTCAGGACACTAGGCTGGCCAACTGGCCAGAGGGAGGTGGCTTGGTGCTCAGGGCATCCAGAGGAATCCATCACAACAATTTAATGCAAATGTGTTTTGATTTGGCAAGGATATCTTAAGCATGTGTATTTTTAAGAATAAGATCCCTTAATTTGGGGGAACTTTGGTCCATGGTTAAGTTTAGGTGGTTAGATGGGTTTTGGCTCAGCCTTAGGGGTCAACTAATGGTTGGGGTGGAGTTAATTTGGTTGCTTTAGGGTGGTTGGGTCATATTTAGTGCATGGGTTCAATGTGGGTTCAAGTGATCAAAGTATGGGTTTCGGTTAGGTTAGCCATGTCAAATGACCCAAATAAATATTTCGTTTGGTGTGGATGATCATAATGAAGAACTTTGGTGAAGGATGGAAGTGGTTTTGGGCTCATTTGAAGGGTAAATTTGAGAGAATTTTGAATTTTAATCAATTTGGTCATGTTGGGCTAGGCTTGGGTCTATGTTGAGCTAGCCTTAGGCTAACTCCAAATTGATTGTTTTAAATTTTCAATAGGGACCCATGAAGAGCTTTCAATATGAATTGGATGCCAATTTGGGAGTTAAGGCAATCAATTGGGTGAAATTTGGGGACT
>NW_018218987.1:3278-3705 GCF_001263595.1 Phalaenopsis equestris
GAAGGAAGATTGGTTTAGCTGGGGAAGACAGGTTTTTCTGTTAAAGATGGCCGTGCTGCCCACCATGCTAGCTCCAAGCTCCTTGCCGCGACAAGTTTGAGTTATCTAGTGTGTCAAGTTATAATATCAAATCAAGTGGCCCTATGGTTGAAGTTGTTTAAATTTTATGAGGGTATATTAAAGTTGATTAGAGCGACAGCAGTTAAGATCCTACGGTTCTCTCATTCTAGCATCACTATTTTCTATTAGATTCACTTAGTTCAAATGAACTTACTAAACCCAACTTAATGTGTTCCATAATTTCATTAAAATCATGGGAAGCCTCGTTAGCAACCGTAGCTTACCTCCTTCAAGGGATTCCCGATCATCCGATAAAGACGTCTTAATTTAGTTGTAATTGTAGTGTTATGTGATGTTTGTGATTAAA
>NW_018218987.1:5414-6906 GCF_001263595.1 Phalaenopsis equestris
AAAAAAACTAAGTTTCATAATTTTTTGAGTTATATTTTGATTTTTAAAAATCATTTAAATGTCAAGAGTGGTATTTATTTTTAAAAATCAATTTAAGTTGTCAAATGAACTCAAAATATTTTGAAATTATTATGATGAGTTCTCTGGATCATAAACCATAGTGGAGATCAAAAATCAAATCATTTAAATGTTTATATTTTCCAAAGATAATTAGCTTAGTGATTTAGTGTTTGCAAAATTTAAGTGCATTTTAAATGACTTGACCCATGAAATTATTTCCAAAGGTTTCTCTAGTCATGGTGGACCTTCCAAAATTTTCTTAGGATTTTCTAATCAATATGCTAATTTCCATGATTATTTTAAAGAAATAATGTGGAATAACTTGAAAAATATATATCTCTGTATAAGAACCCCCTCTGACTTTGCAAAAATCGGAGAATATTTCCCTTGACATAGTTTACAACATGCCAAAGTTTCAAGCCAAGATGATATATTAATATGCATGGAGAATCAAATGATTCAAAATAAAATGATTCAAAAGATTCAAAATAGTGTTTAATTAATTAAAAATTAAATATGCATAACATGGTCTTGAGATTTATTCCCCATTGTTCTCATCTGTTCACTGAGCAAGTGGGTATTTTTATTTTATTTTTGTGATTTTTCTACACAAAGTTATGGATTTTCTAAGTTAATGGTATTTAAATAAATAAGAAAAGCCATATTTATCTATTTAAACCGCGCGTGCCACCTCATCCTACGACGGCTCCGAAGGCATGCGTGGCGTGCTCTGGTTGGACACCGTCGTCCACATAGCTTGCTGACTCGGCCCGCGATTTATGTTCCAAAGTGCTGTCCGGCTCGATCTTGGCCATCCATGTGATACACGTGCGATCGAACGGCTCCCTGTCATCGTCCTTGATAGAATGATCATGTGACCATCCACTTTGGATTTGATCCTATGGAGTCATTTAAGTGATACGAACACATCCATACAGTAATGTACCATGAAATCAAGATTAAGTAGATGGAGAATCAAAATAAGCTCGGGAAGAGGGGAAGTTTTATACCTTTGCTCTAAGAAGGCAGGCTTCAATAAGAGATGCTCGACACGTTCGTTGGGGTCAAAGGAGGCTAGGGATTGAGTCTCTGGCCTTGGTGTAAGGCCTAGGTATGAATTCGACCAAGCTCGATTTCAGGTGTTGGTCTAGTGCTATGGTGGTGGCTATTTCAGAGGGTAATTTGATGGGGCTTTGTCTTCTCTTACTGTTGTAAAGGTGTGGGCACAAACAATTGAATTTTGGTGGAGTGTGGAGGTGTGTTGGGTTCTGTCCTGGTTTCTGGAAAGGTTTCAAGATCAAAATTGAGCTTCGGTAATGGGAATGGGTGAGGGAAAATGGTCGGAATGCACTGAGGGGATCTTAGGGAAGCTCTGTGTGAAGTTTGGAGGGACCTCTCTAGGAATATTTCAGCACACCTCCCATGGCCGTGG
>NW_018218987.1:7920-8276 GCF_001263595.1 Phalaenopsis equestris
ATGGACCAATTGAGCTTGGATTTGGTTTAATTTGATCATATCAAAAGTTAATTTGAGTTTAGGGTTGGAATTGGGGTCAATTGAGATCAAATTGATGGACATTTGAGTTGGATTTGGGGAAATTTGGGTCTTTAAAGGCAAATTTGGGGGTTTTGGTTAAGAATGATCAAATTGGCCAAATTGGGTCAAGTGGTAGTTGATAGAAATGAAATTGAAAATATTTAAGATTTATTGGGATTTTCTGGGAATTTTTAGAATTTTTGGGACTTTGAGCTATGGAGGGGTATTTTGGTAATTTGGGGGTGTTTTAGGGGTAAAAGGCCAAAATGGGTATTTTGGTAGAGTTGAGGTACCAA
>NW_018218987.1:8309-10253 GCF_001263595.1 Phalaenopsis equestris
GAACCCCCGTTTTGGCTCCTCTACATAATGGTCTGAGCTAAACCATAGCCGTAAGGCTAGTAGGTTTAGGGGACCATCTACACGATTATCCCAAAAGATTAAGGGATCTAGGCTAGAAATTTGAGTTCAAGGTTGTGAGTGATTGTGAATGCAGATAAGTGTAGTGAGTGTAGTGAGTGATTTAGCCCTAGACCAACACCCAGGGTCAACCTTAAGGTCAAGCAGTCCTAAGGGTGACTCATCTTGAGTTTCCCCCATAGTGACCCCACCTACTAAGTATTTAGAGGTTGAGACCAACATGTGGAACTGAGACTGCGAGGAGTCAAGAAGTGGCTCCAATTTTTATTTGGTGAGGGCCCCAGGCTAGTCCTCTAAGAGAGTCGATAGGAAACCCTAAGGCTAGATCCTAGGCTGTAAGAGGAGTAAAAGACCTCACCAAAAAATAGGTCAACAAATAGACCCCCAATAAGTGTGGTGTGCAGTACAAGCATACCGCGCCTATTAGCGTTGACCGAAGTGATCGATAAGAATCACCCAAAAGGATGTGAAAATATCAATATCAAGATTTGAATCTGAATTAAAGCGAAGTAGAGTTTCAGCTGAGGATTAGGAAGTGTATTTTCAAACTGCGATTGTGAGTTTGAGCTTTTAAATTTGAAAGTATATTTGATTTGATAGAAAGTAGGAAGGGATCATAAAGTCACGCGAAATCAGACGTCAGAATCCTCATCCTCTAAAGTCTAATATGGATCATTGAGATAGAGGAATATATAAAGCAATTCAGTATCGAATCTTGTGATCCTCAACATCTCATGTGGGAGTGATTCAGAAGTGAGAATTGGAATGTAGGTCAATTCTCAAAAGAGAGTGTCAGAATATAAGGACCGACCTCGAATGTAATGAATCAGAAATGTGGGACTGATTCAGAAGTGAGAATTGAAATGTAGGTCAATTCTCAAAAGAGAGTGTCAAAATATAAGGACCAACCTTGAATGTAATGATTCAGAAATGTGGGACTGATTCAGAAGTGAGAATTGAAATGCAGGTCAATTCTCAAAAGAGAGTGTCAAAATATAAGGACCAACCTTGAATGTAATGATTCAGAAATGTGGGACTGATTCAGAAGTGAGAATTGAAATGTAGGTCAATTCTCAAAAGAGAGTGTCAAAATATAAGGACCAACCTTGAATGTAATGATTCAGAAATGTGGGACTGATTCAGAAGTGAGAATTGAAATGCAGGTCAATTCTCAAAAGAGAGTGTCAAAATATAAGGACCAACCTTGAATGTAATGATTCAGAAATGTGGGACTGATTCAGAAGTGAGAATTGAAATGTAGGTCAATTCTCAAAAGAGAGTGTCAAAATATAAGGACCAACCTTGAATGTAATGATTCAGAAATGTGGGACTGATTCAGAAGTGAGAATTGAAATGTAGGTCAATTCTCAAAAGAGAGTGTCAAAATATAAGGACCAACCTTGAATGTAATGATTCAGAAATGTGGGACTGATTCAGAAGTGAGAATTGAAATGTAGGTCAATTCTCAAAAGAGAGTGTCAAAATATAAGGACCAACCTTGAATGTAATGATTCAGAAATGTGGGACTGATTCAGAAGTGAGAATTGAAATGTAGGTCAATTCTCAAAAGAGAGTGTCAAAATATAAGGACCAACGAGACTGATTCAGAAGCGAGAATTGAAATGTAGGTCAATTCTCAAAAGAGAGTGTCAAAATATAAGGACCAACCTTGAATGTAATGATTCAGAAATGTGGGACTGATTCAGAAGTGAGAATTGAAATGTAGGTCAATTCTCAAAAGAGAGTGTCAAAATATAAGGACCAACCTTGAATGTAATGATTCAGAAATGTGGGACTGATTCAGAAGTGAGAATTGAAATGTAGGTCAATTCTCAAAAGAGAGTGTCAAAATATAAGGAAAATGTA
>NW_018218987.1:10355-13158 GCF_001263595.1 Phalaenopsis equestris
CAGTGTAGATAACGATGGTTGTGTTCACGCACAAAGAGTAGGAAATTCCAAAACGAAAGAATCTACTCAACAGGTCTGTTTTATTTTTTTTTTGTTTTTATCACAATTTAATTTTTCAAAATATGCTTTTAAAGTTTTAATTTTAATAGGTTGACTTAAAATAAAATTTGTTTTGTTATTCACTCATTTATGATTATTCTTCATTTGTGTTTTGTTTGTTGTTGAAAATTCGTTGTTTTTTTCTGTGTTCATTGAAATTCTGAACCATCGCATGGTTCACGACTTTCATCCATCGCACAAAAAGGCAACTGACAAAAAGGCATAATTTGAGAAAAATTTCCATTAATCTGCTTAAATAAAGATGCTACAGATCAAACATAGGCTAATGCCTCAAAAAGGTACATCATGTAACCTATGCTGAAATACATTGAGAATTATCTCACGCTATGAGTACATCATTGACTGAATACATCAGATACATGTCATGCTGTTAAAAGAAAGTAAGTGAACCCTCTGTGCCAGGTATGTTGAGCTCCTGATTAACAGGATAAGAGTTCCCTTTGTGTGTACTTAGAGGTACAACCTTCTCATAGCTCATATGGAAAAAACTCCCTAATTTTGGGTCCAGCTGGAATCCATATGGTATTTTACTGTCATCCATTCTGCAGAAGATTGCACGGAAGGTTGCAGACAGTGTCGTACTCCTGGAATGCAGTGCTTGGCAACGTCCGACCGTTGCCCTTGAGAACGAGTACTGAACCGACTGGAAGAGGAATCTCCACAGAACCTCTGAATTCACTAGGGCAAAAAACATCGATTTCTTTTCTAAATAGAATATTGTTTTTACTCATGAACGAGACTGTACAGAAAGGTCTCACAAAGTCATGATTGTCAATGCGCAAAGGTATGCACTCCCCTTGATCATATATGTTAATAATACAGCTTTTAGGAATACAACTAGCTGGCAGTACACTCCATTGAACCATTCTTTTAATCATCCATTTTATCATTGGAGGTACTGGATCCACTTGATCGTGTCTGAGAATCCCAAGAAAATGTCCTCGTCTATCATTGATGAAGTTGTAACTGCAGCCTCACTGGATAGTGAACCTCCCCTTTCCTCGCATCCACTTTTTTGTCTAAGAATAGGTTCTTTCCATAAGTAGGCCTGCTCGACCTTTATCTCTCAAGTCAAAAATACAGTAAAAAATGTTTCGTTCATCACTTTCTGAGAAGATCCTGGTGTATAATTCCAATCCTTCTAATATGCTGACGAATTCTCCTTGCACTTCTTCATAAAATTCAAAATTCCTTTTTTTACTTTACTTATTTTATAATAAGTATTCTACCATACCAGGAGTTGGCAGCTGCCATGAGCGTTCCTTCCTTCGAGCCTCAGGGGGAACCCAAATTGGTGTTGGTCGATCCGGAATATGAGATTCAGGCTCTAGTGGAATGTATGGTCTTGGGCTCCATGGTGCGCGTTGATCCATCCCCAGTGGGACATATGGTTCATTTGTCGTGAAGTATGGTGTCTGAGACTCATTGGTACTTTAAGTGTATTCTTCTAATGTACTGAAATGCTGTATATGTAGAATGTTATAGTCTAGGCATTCTACAAATGCGCCCGTGACTGATGTCCCTGCTGGTACCTCAACGTTGCATGTTGGGCAACCTCTGCATAAGATATCTGGAACTGGGAGCATATCAGATTCTGTCACAAATCCTGACTCTTCATCGGTAGTGGGCAGGCTGACAGAAGTTTCTCTCAGATCTGGGTCCTAAAGATGTCCTTTAGGAATGGGGGTAAGAAAACTGCTCATGTCTCTTTGGCGCTTGCTTTGCTTTTGCTTTCCTGTCGCAGAAAGGCTGTCTGTTTCTTTTGACTGGCATTTCTGCGTTGCGTCCTGCGGAGCAGAATATTCGGTAGTTGTTCACTACGGGTGGCTATCAGGGCCCATGCTGGACGATCACCCGTCGAATAGTAACAGACGAGAAAATAAAAAAAACCTCCATCGGATCTTGTTTCACTATCTTTGGCGGATCGAAAATGTCGAAATGCTAGATTTGGCGCGATTCCATAAATCCAAATAAAGTGAAGGCAGACCCTCCTTTTCTTCATTGCTAACTACGTCCATTAGAAATACACATTGAAATCTATGACACCTCCATGCGGCGCCATCTCTTAATTCAGTGCGAGGTTCCAGCCTTCCTGAAAGGCAAAGATCAGCCTCTGTCCTGACATTTTTCTACAGACGACAGAAAAAAAACGTCAGTGGGCTGAAGCTTGGCATGAACAAGAACAAAACAAAGTATTCATTAAAGTAAATTTTAGTTTGTTTTGGTGAAAATGATTATTCATTTTCTGTGTGAGTTTTGTTTAATTTAGTAGGGTATTTAAATTCAAAAGTAGAAAAGAGAACGTGTTAAGTTCAAAAATTGTTCTCAAAATTTTCATTATATTGAGGTTAATTACAAAATTTGGACCCGATCAAAGACATTGGGCCACATAGATAACCCTAAAACAATCAAAGTTTCAAAGTTTCAAAGAAAGTAGAGGCAAGCGGAGGTAGGTGGCATCAGGTTGCTTAATAAGTTTTCAGGTATCGTCCATTTATCGGTAACATGGGTCTTTCACCTCGGAAGTCCACTAATTGGTAGGCTCCTCTTGTATAGACCTTCTCAACGATGAATGGTCCCTCCCAAGTTGGCTCGAACTTCCCACCTATTTTGCGGCGAGCAAGTATAGGTCTTTTGAACACAAGTACGAGGTCACCAATTACACAAGTACGAGGTCACCAAT
>NW_018218987.1:13187-14516 GCF_001263595.1 Phalaenopsis equestris
ACCAATTTGTCATGGGCTTGTACCATCTTTGCCTGGTAGAGCTCCAAATGTTGCCGTGCTTCCAATCGTTTTCCCTCGAGACTCTCTAGTTCTTCAAGTCTGAGTTTTGCACTTTCTTCCGTTGTGAGTTGGTTTTGACAACGACGACTCTGAGAGATGTTGTCTGGATTTCTAGCAGTAGCACGGCCTTGGACCCATGCACGAGCATATAAGGTGTACACTGAGTGGGAGTCCTGAAAGTCGTCCGGTAAGCTCACAAGGCTTCTACACAAGGCTTCTAACAGTTTGTTGCCAATCCCTCTTGTTTTCATCAAGTGTTTTCTTTAAACTCTGTACCAGTGTCTTGTTGAAAGCTTCAGCCAGACCATTTGCTCTGGGATAGTAAATTCTAGAGTATCTCCAATCTATCCCATGTCTTTTGACAAAATTATTGATCTTTGTGCTTTTGAAAGCTGTCCCATTCTACAAGATTATTCTTCGTGATACTCCGAAACGATAGACTATTTGGCCTTTAAAAAATTGAAGGGCGTGCTGTGTCGTAACCTCACGTAACGGTACTGCCTCCACCCATTTGGAGAAGTAGTCTATAGCGGCAAGTATAAACCGGCAAGTATAAACCTGTGTGCTATAACGGGGACGATGTCAAATATTTCAGGCATTGGTTTTACTTCCTGTCTTTCAGGCTCACTGAACTGTATCGGTGCAGCGACCTTGGGTACGCCTCAGGACGGGACGTCTTAGTAGAAACGTCGGTATGTCGAGGGAAGGTATGCTCCTCGTGGTGTAGACCGGCTATCGCGTCAGGTAATCATCTTGTTTTTTTCTCCGTGATTGCAGGAATGACGAGTAAGCTCAAGTAAGCTCCTCGGACCTAGCCTCGACTTAATCGGTCGGCGACCTGCGGTCCTGGTGGTGGTATGATCGGTGATGACTATAGCAGTATCAACTCGGTTTCCCAAACGGAACCAGACGGGAATACGGGTAGGTGACTTTACAGTCGACTTGCGAGACTTTCTAACAGACTTAACATCCTTCAAAATTTCTTTTTTCATATGAAGGGAAATTGCATGTCCCACTCGTTTAAGAACTCACTAACAGAACATCCTTCTTTAATAGCAATCCTTCTGAATACTGCACTAACTCGGGTGATGGGAATGAATTTCTTTCCCTCCTCACTATGTCCAAGGAGTGATGTTAATGCAGTGGCAATCTTTTGGATACTCTCATATCCATCAATATCTGTCAGAGGATGGAATCTACTCCCTCGTAGGAGTGGATAAATTTTTTATAACACCTCTTCAATTCGATGAGGGATGAGGCTCCTCCTCA
>NW_018218987.1:14526-15375 GCF_001263595.1 Phalaenopsis equestris
GAGTCTGGGCTTTGATGGCCCTCTGAACTCTTCTATTGCGGTTCCTCCTTTGAGTTCGGATCAGTGGTACAGTCCTTGAGATTGACCCTATCTCAAACACGGGCAATGGAACAGTTAATCCTTCAGTCGGATCTTCAACGACCATCACTTATTTCCCCTTAGCATTAGCAGCGATAACAGGCTTGATGATAGTAGCTTTAGCCTTCTTGCAGTCAGGGAAGTTTTGAGGGCAGTTTAAACTGAATTCTGCAGGCGGCTCTTGCATTTCTGGAGCAGCGATCTTCATTACCACGAATGGGGGTTTCCCGAGGATAACCTCGAGGTCTTCAAATCCAACTCCGAACTTGATGGTGGGAGCGACGTTACGGGTGCTGCGATCAATTAGACGATTGTAGGAAAAGGTCAGCGTTGGGTAGGCCATTGCAGCGGGCTCTAAAATAGAAAGTGTTAGGGTTAGCTATATGGCCAAAGCTATATAGGGTTAGCTATATGGCCAAAAACCTCGAAATCTTTAGTGCAAGCACTGAAAATGGAGGTTGATTTGTAGGTCTTAATTTATGGGTATTTTTAATATCTTTGTTTATAAAGGTGTAAAATTTAATTAATATTTCAAAGTGCGCGCAGTACAACACAATTTGGTTTAATTTGCGAAATAGCAAATCAAATTTGGAAGGGAGATGTGAAAAAATTTAGGACCCAGTGCGGGACCCAATTAGTGGCAGAAAATGCCCAGGTGGAATTAGTCCACCGACACACCTATAGGGAGTCCGACCCCACATGAAAAATTAAAGAGTCCTTAATTGCCTTCTGGACCCCTCTGTTCAAAGATAGTTGAACAGCTAGTCCTGA
>NW_018218987.1:15428-16315 GCF_001263595.1 Phalaenopsis equestris
AAGATAGAAATGGGTAAAGTATGCCAACGGAAGAAGGGTAATCTGGTCCAAGAGGGACATGGACATATTACCAATGTGTGAAGATAATATTTCTTGATTTGTATGGAGAGAAAAGCTTGTCCCCAGCGGACTCGCCAGAAGCTGTCGGCGCTATTTCGGAGTTTGGAGGGGAGTTGCCCGTAAGAAGCTGTCGTTCATCGGAATCAAAATTTCGTCGCCCGCCTCGTAAGGACGTTGAAGTATGAAATCAAACTGACCCCATATTTTTCATAGTTTAACATAAAAGAGCACTGTACCTCAAATCCTGTATCTATCATAGAGGATTAACACAAGACTTGAGGATGAGACTCGATCAAATAAACTAAAGAAAGTATGACATCCGTTTGGTCTACAAAACCTTTGTATTTGCCGACAAGTTCCCTTATTTAATATGAAGGATTAAATAGGGTTTATATTAAGCTGGGTTTAGGCATGCTTTCTATAAGGGTAAGCCTTTATAGTTAATTACATCTTAAATGATCAAAGCCACCTAAGAAGACTCTCGAAAAAACTTAAGAAAAATTATCTTCAAGGAATTTCAAAGGGTAGGACTCTTCAACGAAATCGTACGTAGAGGTGTGAAAAGGAGCTGGTTCAAATTTGGAACATTTTTATTGTATAATCCAAAGCAAGAAGAACTAGGGGATGTCATGGATCCAAAGGAGAACCTCGATGACTTCCCAAGCTATCCTAATGTTTGGATTTAGTTTTGAGGAGAAATATTTAGGTGTTTCATCCTGCCAATTTTATTAGTTAGGGCTTATATTTGTGTGAAATGATCACACAAATAGTCTGGAAGATGTGAGGATTTAGGTCGTGACAAACGACAACCTCAGAATCCTAAGACG
>NW_018218987.1:24740-25065 GCF_001263595.1 Phalaenopsis equestris
GGAATCGGATGTGAAATCCTCATCCTCTAAAATATTGTGTGAATCATTGCTAAGCAATGCAAAATCTGATGTGAAATCCTCATCCTCTAAAATATCGTGTGAACCATTGTAAAGCAATGCGGAATCAGATGTGAAATCCTCATCCTCTAAAATATATTGTGAATCATTGCTAAGCAAGGTGGAATCGGATTTGAAATACTCATCCTCTAAAATATCGTGTGAATCATTGCTAAGCAATGCAAAATCTGATGTGAAATCCTCAGCCTCTAAAATATCGTGTGAACAATTGTAAAAAAATGTGGAATCGGATGTGAAATCCTCATCC
>NW_018218988.1:0-31104 GCF_001263595.1 Phalaenopsis equestris
CACAAACACAAACACACATGATAAATGAGGCCAATCCTTCCTTTAACTCATGATAAATGAGGCCAATTCCAATTTATAATGGAATCACTACACAGATAAAATAGGTATGTTTTAAATGATTTTATAGATTATAATCCAAAAGATAAGATTATCCCTCATATATTGGCTCCCGGGCACCAATCTCAGACATCACCTCATCGTTTTAATTAAGCACCTCCAATAATTATAAGGATAGTGCAAGTTCATTCACATGTTATTCATTAAATAGGTTCATGACTCCTATGAAATGAAAATAAATTCAATGAAATGGAGAAATAAAATTGAGATGGAACTATCAATATTCGAATTCTTGTTGCCTCTTGTAAAACTTAAGTTCGGATGAGACTCGAGTTGAAGTGGACTCATCAATCCAACTACAACAAGAGAACAACAAGTTCGGATGAGACTCGAGTTGTAGTGGACTCATCAATCCAACTACAATAAGAGAACAAACAAGTATAACCATAACAAGAAGTTAAGAAATCACCTCCCTCCTGACACACAAAAGGTAAATCAAACCACTAACAATCCAAATATCTACCAATAATCAATCAAACTGATCAATCCACACTAAAGCAAGCAAAGTACACCACTAATTATCATAACTCTTAAGTATACTAAATCAAACCACACTGATAACTATGGGTTGTCTCCCATAAAGCATTTTGTTTAACGTCATCAACTCAATAAATGATTCCACTTGGATCAAAATTTCATTTAAGTAATCCTTGATCAATCTCCCAATCTTTACCAGATTTAGGGATTCCTACAAAATCCTCGAATTTAAAATTTTCTTTCAGCTCTTTCATTTCAGATTGATTCGTATCCTTGTTTCTCATATTTCTTTCTAGATCCAATATTCTTTTAGTGATTTTCTCAAATTTTATGTTAATATCATCCTTAAATTTTATATGGAATGGATCTTTGTAAGATACTTCATGTTCTTCCAAATTTTTTATTGGATTACCTTTAGATAATTCAGATGCTGGATTAATTTCTTCTTGGTTACTCTTTTATTCAATGTTGTCTTTCAATTCTTACCCTTGGTACTGAGTAAGTGGTAGAGGTGGCCTTTCCATATTTATCTTAGTTGAGGAAATAAGTTTTTTTGATTCCTTAGGAATTTCATCCATTGATCTTTAAATATCTTTATACTCATCTCTCAACTCAAAGTTCTTTTAAAAGATATCCTCAAATTCTCTTCCAAATAATAGTTCGATAACTTTATATTTTTCATCATTCATCTCTTTAGGGTTTATATTAGGGTCACTAGGTAAAATCTGTGGGGGGTAACTGTTAATTGCTTTAATAATTTGCCCCAGTTTAAATTGTATATTTCTTATTGCGACCTCTTGATTTTTCAGATCACTCTTCATTTTATTTGCAACCTCTTCTAACATTAATTCCCCTCATCCTGTGGTTGGAGTTAAATTGAGGAGGATTATCAATTGAGTTAATAATCTGCCTCAGTTACATTTCTTTATTCTTTACTGTGGTCCCTTTACACTCCAGCTCACTCTTCATTTCAATAACAACCTCTTCTAATAAATCCTTCTCTTCATTCTGGGGGTTGAAGTTAAAATTATGAGGAAAAGAAATTCATTATTATAATAGACATTAATATTCCAAATATATGTCTGATTAAATTGATTATTTTCTCAATGTTGGTTTTCTCCTCCATAAATATTTTTCCTGTTAACATTTAGATGATTTTTGCAACCTAGATTGTAATGATCGGAATAAGAATTATGTATCTCATGGCTAGTTTCAATCCATTTTCCAAATGAATTTTGCTCAATAATTGGGGTTCCTTGAGGATATCTTTCTATGTATTGATCTAACTTCCTCTCAATATCTGCAATCTTAGAAATTAAAGTTGAAAGAATATCTTCTTAAAAATTTGCCACTCTCTTAGAATTTACTCTTTCAAAGCTGCTAGCATTATAATCCAAATCTGAATATTCATTATATCATTAATCCGTCATTTATACATTAAACTCATGGAGTTTTCTGATTCATCATCCTCCTAAAAGTTCTCTCTAAATCAGAGTCATAAAATCCAAGGGCTGCATCTCATGAACTATGCATACAAATTTAAGGACATAACTAATAAGATAGGTATAAAAAATATTTTTGGTATTTTTTAATTTTTTTTAAAATAAACACACAATAACTGAACACACTCGATAAAAATACTATAAATTCCAAATCTAAGTGTTATAGGTTTAACTAAATTTCTCCTAAAGTTTTTATTGAAGCTTCCCTGACAATGATGCCAAAAACTTGATGCGCCCCTAGTATGTGTTGTTTTCTAGATCTTTTATGTCAATTTAAATAATCCACGGTAATAGTGCTAAAAACTTGGCCTGCCTCAAAATTACGCAGTAATTTAACTTTTCAAAAATATGGCAAAAAACTTACCCAATTTATATTAAGTAGTTAATGTGGAAAATCAAAATATTTAAAAATATATATTAAATAGTTCACACACTAGTGGTTCTGCGCAAGTGCATGTATCACTTAAAGTAATATAGGGCTTTCTTTAAAAATTCCAGTATCGATCCCATGAAGAAGCGAGGTAAGAAATTCCTTAGGCTAATTCTAGTCTACTACTATAAGCAATTAGTTTGGAAGATTGATTAAAGTGGCTTTAATGTATGCTAACGAAACTAAGTTTACTAAATTAATTTTTAAACTTTAAAGTTAAATTTACTGAGACTAAACAATGTTTTTTTATAAAGAGTTCAAATTTAAGAAAGCATCCTTCCCACTCCAATGAATTTTTGGTTAATGATAGAGATAAATGGTTTGAATTTGTATTGTGCCAAATAGGAGCAATTTTAATACTCTACCATCGGTCAAGTGATATAGAGAATCACTGACTAATCTTAAGTTTAGTCCTTAAATATGTGGTTAGGCTGGGAAGATACTCGCTCTCACTCCAGAGCTCTCACTTCCCTTCCTCTGAAGGCCAACTCTAGCTTTAGTTCTAAAACACTAAGACCAAATTATAGATTTTAATCTATCACCCTAGAATCACCAATTCTTTTCCCAGTAATATATATATTTCCTTATTTATTTAAAGCCGATTCCATGAACAAAAAACTCCTTCATAGAATTCAATGTGATTCTCACTTTATTGTGAAACTCATACTCCATTTCCTGGATAGTATGTTTCACAATAGATGTTAATATTTCAATTGGCCAAATGAAAAAATAAATTACGATTGGAGTGAAACATCATTACAATTATTTAATATTTAAATGACACATCCAAATTATCTCTCTATTTCACCATATCTCATTGCAGGGAGATAGATAAAGAAGACTACTCAGAGTTCATAAGGAAGATACAACAAAACATAGATTATATATATAAACAAGTTTATAAAATAAATGAATGAATGAACACAACTAATCTTAAACTCCTCCTCAAGCAAATCCCTTGAAGTTCCCTTGAATCACTTTCTCTTCTTACAATCAACACTAAATTGTCTCATAGAAACGTAATAGAGAAGAAACCTCTCACCTTCCCTCTCCTCTTACCATTCTTCAAGAAAATCCCCTCCACAAACAAGACTTAACTCTAAACTTAAACACATGCACACACACGCACACGCACACCCCATGCACACACACACCCCATGCACACACACCCTCACACACTTTAACACACCCCATATGAGAGGTGTCAACCCCTCTCTTTTAAAGAGACACAAAATCCCTTCTTCTCTCAAGAGCTTCACTTCAAGAGACTCATCTCCTCACTCTAAGTGTCTAGATTCATTGAATCAAAACAATAGACACATCTTTTCATTGAAAAACCATTTATTAACTCAAAGAGACACATCTCTTCATTTAACAACCTTTCCAAGTGTCTATATGCATTAAATCACCTCATGGGGCATTTGAATAACTTGGGAGCCTTCTAGAACATCAAAAACCGCCAAAAATCTCTCCATATCATCCCAGGTGCCTTCAATGCCTTTCTGAGCACCTTCGGCACCATATTTGTTGCTTCACTGAACTCATGCACCGTCGGCGTTGGTCTGCAACAACTCCACTATTTTGTTCTGTTTGGTTCCGTTTCAGCTCTGTTTTGCCCCGTTTTAGTTGTGTTTCATTTCTAACAGATAGAACTACAAAATAAGCAAAAAAAAACCTTTCTTCAAAGTTTAACTTCATTCAACAACATGTGAGAAGTGAGAAGTATTTTAAGCATAGAAAGACATCAAATTATGTCAGACCATAATTTTCTTTCTTGCTCGTTTTTGCTCTAAAGTGCACCATCTTTGCTTCTTTTTCACCAAAAGTCCATTTCTTGTACCTGAACCCAAAAAAAATGTAAATTACCTTCCTTTAAAGAGCAATATCACAAAAAATGAGTATAAAATATAGGTCTGAAATGCATATAATTTTGGTGCATCAATATCCAAGAGGACGAGAGCAAAAAAGATGTTTGAAATTAAACTATGCACAGAGTATTTTATTTAGTACTGCCTGTTTATGTTAATATGTTTTGTTGGATTGCATTTACTTTTACTATTAAACTTTATTTATGTTTGTGTTTAGTATTTTGATTTTTAGATTTCTGTGTCAGGATGTTTAGTCTGCTTTGGACACTAAATTAAATGTTTGTTCGCTTGAAAAATGTTAGCTTGTAATATCACAGATTTTATATGTAAAAGTGAGTTCTGTGTTATTTTTGAAAGTTTGATGTTAGAGTAATGTTTAAAATATGATTAAAAATGTGCATTTGAGTTAATTAAACGAGGATGTATAGTGGTGCGCAACTGATTTTCATAAAAAATAAGACCTAGAAAATTATGACTTGGTGAAGTGCCAATTTACAGAGAGGTGGTGCATGATGCGTTGGATTTGGCTCTAGATGCACAAAAATCTTTAAAATGCCAAATTTGCTAAAATACCCAAAATTGCACATTAAACTCTACTTTTACTACTTTGGTCATCTCCTACCTCTAAACCGTCACTAGGGCTTCATATTGTGTGCATGAGAGAAGCCTTCGGAAGCTAAAATTCTTAGATTTCACTTCTCTTGGTAAGAGCTTAACTTTAATCTAGAAATTTTTTATTTTCAGCATGGATTTTTCCTACATTATAAAAGATTTGAAATTTCATTTTTTTGATGTAAAAGCTTGAATAAAACTCATGGTGAAAATTTTCTTACCGAATAATCTTACTTGAGGAGTTAGATTTTTTATTTTGTGATTTATTTGGATTTTATTTGGATTTTCATAGAAATTCCAATAGCTCGACGAGTAAAGAGAGGAAAGCTAACAGAAGATTTTGATGCAAGGAGATTTGTTAATTTCAAAGCTAATTATTGTTTTAACACTCAAATGGAATCTAAAAAGTTGATCCAAGAATGGGCATTTCCTAACCCAGGTGGCAAGATCGAGAAGTTGATCGTCGCTAGAAATTAGGAAAGGTTTTCCTACTTCATTGTAGTAGCTATTGTACCAATGATTTGGGAGTTTTATGCCAACTTGAGGTTTACCACTGAGGATCACATCCTTGTGAAAGGTAAGCAAGATGAATTTTCTAAGGAAAGGATCAATGCTTTTTGTGGGTTGAGAAATGTTTTCCATTGCGAATAGCTGCATTCGTGATGATTGATTCATCACTCGATGAAGTGATTGCTTTTCTGACTGATGGAAGAGGAGAATGGAAGATTAAAAGTAATAAGAAAGTTAACTTCTCCATTTCCATGATGACTATTCAGTCAAAGGTATGGCACCACTTCATCTCTGCTAAATTACTGTCAACAAATCATCTCGCCGATGTAACAAAGGATAGAGCTGTGCTAAAATTCCGCATTCAGAAAATGAAGGCAGTGGATTTTGGTGCTCTCATTATTCGTTAAGCTCAAATTATAGCTAATAGTGATACAACTAGTGGATTGGGGTACCCTAACCTAATTTTCACTTTATGTGACCAATCAAGATTAGAGTCCCATAGAAATGAGGAAAGGTTGCAACCACAAAATCCTATTAGGAAGCATACGGTTCAAAGAGCAGAATCTTTTGTTGAGTCTAGGAGTGGACGTATTGATAGATTCTCTACATCAGCTGCATGGGCCTCTACATCTCTCTCTGCTTCACTTGAAAACATTATGGAGCGCCTTATGATTCAACCAATGAATAGAGTTAATATGCAGAATTAAATTGGAGAAATTGAAGCAAGAAACACCTATAATGATGAGTATAAGCAGAGGAGAGTTCAACTTTTGAGGAAGCTATGGTTAGATATGTTAGGGGTAAAAGCAATTTGAAATTTCCAACTTTCTCCAGCTTCACTCCTTATGCTTCTAATCATGATGATGAAGAAGAAGAAGAAGAATAAGATGATGATCATGAGGTAGGCTATGAGGACTGATATTATTAGGAGTCTAGTTTAGTTTGTTTTATTTACTTGTCTGTTATTATTATTATTTTATTATGTTGTTATGTGAAGTGATTTGAAACAATTGTGATAAAAACTTTCATTTTGTGTTGTGGACCTAAATTTTAATAGTGATAGTTGATTTTTACTTTTTTTGCATTTTTAGTATTTTTAGTGTTTTTTCTATTTTTATTTTTCATTAAATACCTTAAAATATATTATGTTTGATTTAATGCTTTCAAACATGTATGTATTTTTAAACTTAGTACCTAAAGAATAACAAAGACTAGTTTCATACTCAGAAATCCTCTATAGGTTAGTCTTTATTTTTATGTATTTACTGTTTTCTTTCAACTACTACATTTTTTACTAAAACTTTTTTAAATCACTTTAAAACCTAAGTTTGGGGGAAAGAAAATTTTAAAAAAAAAAGGTAAACTAATTTTTATTTTTCCTATATTAACTATAGTTTTAAAATTATTTAACATGACCTGGGATATTAATATTTAACTTTGAATGACTATATTTATGTTTATGAATATTATGATAAATTTAGGTAAAATTTTTTTAATATGTAAGGTAAAATTTTAAGTTAAGAGCTTTAGTATAAAAAGATAAGACTATGTTTTTTCAGTTTTAAGTAAAGGAAATTGTGTTTTTGAAGTATTAAGAATTTAAGAGTTTCATGTAAGAAGAAAAGAATGTAGCTTTATGAAAAATCATAAATTAATATGAATTTATAAATTGATGAAAGGTAAGGAGTTTTGACTTTAAGAACGGGATAGTGAAGTTAAAAATTATTAAAGGCTATCCTCACTTGAAAAATAAAAAAGAAAAGAAAAGATTAAAGAGATCCTAAAAGAATAAGAAAAAGAAAAGAAGAAAAGAAAAAAGAAAAATGTGTGAGGAGAATCTTGAGGGGATGCCTAATCAAAATCTGGCTTCACTTGAATCAACTTAAGAAAAAGGCTTTATTACATTTTTTAAACTTGTATTGAAGTATTAGTAGCATTACTAGTAAAGTTTTCATGAAGTTATTTTTCATATGAATGTTATAAGTATCCTTAATATGAAAAATTATATTTTTTTCTTGAAATGAATAGAGATTCAGAGACCTTAAATTTGATTAGTAAGAACTCTTAGACATAGAGTTTGAATCTAAGTTATTAAAGTTTTTTCTTAAATATTACTATTTTATTTATAAAACTAAAGTATATGAGTTATAAGTTAATCTCTATCCTAAGTCACACAACTAAAATATATTAAGTAAAATTAATTGTGCTGGTATTAATTTACATATTTAATATTGTTCATGCCGTGAGTATTTGGTAATATTGAAAAATATTTGTAAAATAAACACACGAAACCCACCTTGCATCATGAGACACCTTGGATGGGTTTAAATTTGATTTGGTTCATGGGGAGAGCTCCTTAATTTTGGATTTTTTGGCTACTAGGTCACACAACTAAGGTAGGGGAGGTGGCTAGCTAGCTCAGGGAATGAAGGGGAAGGTTTAATGATGATTAGGATGGGGGTTTAATCAATTGAGCTCAAGCTTTGGTCACTTGACCAAATATGGGAAGGAATTCCCAAATTCATGGGACCCTTGGTCCATGGCACTTCTAGGGTGGGATAAGAGCATTTAGGGTGATTGATAGGGTCTAAGTGGCTATTAAGGTGGTTCATGATGGATTAAACCAAATGGCTCCAAGTGGGTTCAAGGCTTGGGTTCAAAAAGCATAAGTTGGCTTGGAATTGGGCTTAGGCTTGAATAAATGTTGAATCTAGTCCAATTGATTGGTCAATTTAATGTAAAATATTGTAATTAAGTGTTTGGACATCAATTCGGTGGAAAATTGAAAGGCTATGAGGTATAATTTGAAGAAATATGAACTTTAGGGAAAATTTGGGGGTTTTGACTTAAGTTGGATGTGGGCTAGGCTTAAGGCTTGGTCATGGCCAATTGAAGGTTTCATTTGGTTTAGAGGTATTTTATGAAGAGGTTAGAATAAAAAATTGAGAAAATTAGATAGGTTAAGGCATTCAAATTGGTGAAATCTGAAGACATGGTCACATTGAGGATTTAATTTGGGCTTAAAATTTTAGTTTGAAATTAGGTCCAACTCGGCTAGACATTTGGTTCTAAACATGATAAAATTGTGTTTAGATTTGAAATTGGGGAAATCTAAAATCAATTTGGTTGAAAGTGATTTGGGGTAATTGGGCCTTCAAGGGCAAAATTGGGATTTTTGTTAAAATTGGTCGAATTGGTCAAATTGGACTTCATGATCGATCAAGATAGGTTTTTGGAGTGTTTGGAATAAATTTGGGAGGTTTTGTGAATATTTTGGCTACCGAAAGCATTTTGGTAATTTTGGTGAAGTTAGAGGCATTTTGGGAATTTTGGAAGTTTTGGGGTGTTTTGGGATGTTTGAATGGTTCAAGTGGTTTGGGATGATTTTTGGATAAAATTGGGTAATTTAGATCATTTTTTAAATTTTAATGTTTGAAGGATAATTTAGTAATACTGGAAATATTTGGGGGCAAAAGGACAGAATTGGTTAATTGGATAGAATAAGGGTTAATGAAAATGTTAATCACAGAATTACCATTATAGTGCCATGAGACCAAAGAAATCCCATTTTAGACCCTCACTATGTTATTCTTATCGAAACACTAGCCTAGGGCTAAAGGTTTTGGGGGTCGTCCACATGAGTTTCCAAGAGAATGGGGGAAACCAGGCTAAGTATGAGTAGGTTTCGGTTGATTTTGTGAGTGAAAGTGAGGTTTTAAATAGTGTGTATAAGATTGACTAAAGCCACACACCCAGGGCTAACCTTAAGGTCAAACAAACCTATGGGAACTTCACTTGGGCTCCCTCATATTGGTTCCACCTAGTAAGTGCTAGTGGTTAGACCAACATGTGAAACTCCAGGATAAGCACAGAAGTGTTTAGAATTTCTAATGTTGACGGTTCCATTTCCATGACTCTAGGATAGTCAACAGAAAAGTCTTATGGCTAGATCTTAGGCTTCTAAGGAAGAGGCTAGACCTCAATCAATAGTGAGGTCAACAAATGAACCCCAAAATAGATGTGGTGTGTCGGGTAAACACACCACACTATTAGTGTTAACCAAAGAAATAAAAAAACCAACACTAGTGCCTAAGCTAACATGCTCAGAGCAGAAAGGAAATAAAATGAAAAAGGTTTAAGCTATGGAGTGGATAAGAACTCCCGCGATAAATCGGATGGTGAATTTCTAGAGGCAACCGTCAAATATACTGTTGCCCTCACTTTTGGTTGAGGTTTAGTTTTTCCTCTTTAGTAGCCTAGGGTCTAACAATTGGACTTTCCTGTTGACTATTCTTAGAGAACTAGAAAAGGAACCCTTAGCATTAGAAATTCTAAACTCCCCTTTGCCCAACTTGAAGCTCTACCTATTGTTCCTAACCTCTAGCACTTACTAGGTGGGGTCATTATGAGGAAGCTCAAGGAGAGTCCCTCTAGGACTACTGATACACCAAAAATATATACATTTTTAGACCCATATTTTAAACTTATTTTTTATGATATTGCACTTTAATGGAAGGTATTTTCATGTTTTCTTGCAGGTTGTTGATTTTTAGGGTTAAAATGACATTTTTGAAGAAATGCTCAGCGTCGGCAGCGCCGACGATGAAGCACAAATTAACGCAGAGATTTTTTACTCAGTACCGACGACCCCAGACCAAAGTCGACGGTGCCAAAGGTGGTGCAGATGCCATTTATAGAAGGTTCGATGTATTTGGATAACATTTTAAAGAGTTTTTTGAGGCACCTTTTGGAGAACCAAACTTAGGCTCTATTTGGTACTGAATTTCATCAGAAAATGGGCTCATCTATGTTTTTCACTGCTCTACTTTCATTTTTTGCACCACATCATTCCATTCCACTTCCATATTGGAGTCAATTAGTGATTTTATTTTCATAGTTTAGAGTTTTTGTGGTGAGATTTAGTGTGAAACTTTATATAAGAGTGTTGGAGAAGGAGAAAAGTGAGAGATATCTTCTTCCTGCATTTGAAAGGAAAGGCTACAAAGGATTTCCTTTGAGAAAAAGTTTTCAGATATATATTGTTTATTTATCAGTGTTGTATGAACTTTCTTTTACATATGAAATTTGTGTTTTGTTATTTCTTTCTCATTAAGTCTGAGTAGTCCCCTCTGTCTTTCTCCCTTCTCTGAGATATGGTGAAATGAAGAGAAAATATGAATGTGTCAATATTAAATTGTAAAACAAATTGTGATGATTTTTTAACTCTGAACTTAATTTACTTTTCATTCTGGCCAATTGAATTGTTAAAATATGTTGTGAAACATATGATCTGGGAAATGGAGTATGAGTTCTACGATAGGGTAAGGATCCGATTTGATTCCATAAAGGAGAACATCATTTATGGAATTAATTGCAAATAAATAGAGAAATATCTTTTCTTGGGTGTAGAATTGGAGAACCATTAGGGAGACAGACTAAAATCTTCAATTCAGTCTTAGTGTTTAAAAACTGAAGCGAGAGCTAGCCTTCAAGTGAAGGGAAGTGGGAGCTCTGGAGTGGGAGCCGGTATCCTCCTAGCCTAGAAACAAATTTATGGACTAAATACGGAGATTTGTCAATGATTTTTTATGCATTGTATCAGGGTAGAGAAATAAAAGTTCTCCTATTTGGCACAATACATATTATGAACATTTATCTCAACTCATTTTATCATAGCCTCATTATAGTGGGAATGATTCTTTTTCACATAAGAATCTCCGTTACATAAACATAGTTGATAGATTAGTATTTACTGTTTTAAATTCTTCATATTTGATTTGACAATAGTTTAGAATTTAATTTTGATTACATCTCAACAATTGGAATTGGTGAGAGTGGTTTCAATTAACTTTCTGTGAATTCCTAGAAAATTTGTCCTTTCCAATTTAAATCTTCACCGTAGGATTGATATTTGGGGCTTAAATAGAAAGTTCATTATTACTTGACAATGATACGTATACTTGCGTAGAATCTGAATATTAATTGATTATATTTAATTAAATTTTACACAATCTATCGCAATGATAAAGTCGGATCAAGTTTTTGGCGCCGTTGTATATGGAAGGTAATTGTTGAATTAAATAGCTTTGATAAATTAGAAAATTTGGATATAATATATATACCATAAAAATTATTATTATTAAAAAATTATATAATAAATAAAAAAATTTAAAAAAATAAAAAATCCAAAAAGAAATATTTTTTAGAGTGTTTTACTTTGCTTGCTTTATTTTTTTATGTGAAATATTAGATCTGAAGGTTCAGTACATTATTATTCATAATTAGAACGTACTATTAGAAAAATTCAAAAACAACAAAGAGAAATTAAAAGTTTACAAGAAATGGCGAATAATTTAGATAATCCAATAAATGAAAATTGAGAAAGACCTTTAAAAGATTATGTGAATCCGACAGCAAATGAACTTCCAGATGAACTTGACTAGAATATACAAAATCCTGATGTTGCTGCTAATTCATTTGAGCTTAAACTTGCTATTATCCACATGATACAAAATAATCAATTTGGAGGATCATCTATTGAAGATCCTAACTTACATCTTGCTAGTTTTCTTGAAATTTGTGCTACATTTAAATATGACAGAGTGTCTAATGATGCTGTTAGGCTTAATTTTTTCCTTTTTCTTTAAGGTATAAAGCCAAGGCTTGGCTAAATTCGGTAGCACTTAGATCTATTAGAACTTCGGGAGAACTATCACAAAACTTCTTGGCTAAATATTTTCCATCCTCGAAAATTGCTAAGCTTATAAATGATATTACATATTTTTGTCAGTTTAAAGGGGAATCAATATATGAAGCTTCGGAAAAAATTAAAGATCTTCTTTGGAAATGTTTAAATCATGCTTTACCAAATTGATTAATAATTCAAACATTTTACAATGGATTAGTAGGATCACTGAGATCTATTATAGATGCTGCTGCGGGTGGTTCATTAATGTCAAAACCTTTTGATGAAGCATTTTTAATTGAAGAAATGACTACTAGCAATTTTCAATGGCCTTCTAAAAGGGTAAATCCTAAATAAATTGCCACTTTCGTGATTTGGATGCTATTTCTATGCTAACATCTGAAGTAGCTACAATATAAAAAAATTAGATCAATTAGGAATGAAATTTTTCTCAAACACCTAAAATGATTAAAGAAAATTCAAATGCAAAAAAAATAATTGATTCTAATATTCCTAAATTTAAAAATTTTAAAGTAAGTAAAAATAAACCAAATAACCCCAATATTTAACCCTTGATGGAAAAGTCACCCTAATTTTGGAATAATTATAATAATTTGGTGAATCCATCCAGAAATTTGAACAATCAAGGAAATCTTAATTTTTGACCTTATTATCCTCCGATATTTAACACAAACACTATCCCACAAGTTAAGGAAAAGAAGTTGAAGATGGAAGAAGTAATGCTAACTTTGAGAAATCAAATATAGAATCAAGGGGCTGCTATTAGAAATATTAAAAATCAATTAAGAAATATTTCTATGACACTTAGAAATAGACCATTCTTCCAATTAGTGTGGAAGTCAATCCAACGGATCAAAATAAAGAACAAATTAAAGTTATTCAATTACGAAGTGAAAAAGAAGTTGAAACAAGGATCCAAAGAGAAACTGAAGTTGATGAAGAAAAGGAAGGAATGTAAAATGATCAACAGGAAAATGAACAAACATAGAGCCTTGTAGAAAAACCATTACCTCTGTTTCCTCAATGACTGAAACAGAAGAATAAAGATAAAAAATTTACAAAATTTTTAGAAATCCTTAAGAAATCAACGATAAATATTCCTTTTGTTGAAGTTTTGGAATAAATGTCAAGTTATTTTAAATTTATGAAGGATGTTTTACACGAGAAAAGGAAGTTTACAAATCATGAGACCGTTGCACTTAGTGAAGAGTGTAGAGTTACTATTCAGAAAAAGCGTCATGAGAAATTAAAAGATCCTGGTAGTTTTACTATACCTTGTGCAATTGGATAAAAGTTTTACGGAAATGGTTTATATGATTTAGGAGCGAGTATCAATCTTATGCCTTTATCGATTTTTAAACGTTTAGATTTGGTAGAAATTTCCCCTACTACTGTAACTCTTCTATTAGCTGATCGATCAATAAGTTGTCTAAAAGAAGTTATAAAAGATGTGCTAGTAAAAGTGGATATTAGCTGATCGATCAATAAGTTGTCTAACAGAAGTTATAAAAGATGTGCTAGTAAAAGTGGATAAATTTATTTTCTTTGTAGACTTTATAGTATTTGATATGGAGGAAGATAAAGACATTCCCATTTTTTTAGGGAGACCATTTCTCGCAACACGGAGAGCTGTAATAGATGTACAAAAAGGAGAATTAATGATGAGTGTTAATGATCAAGAAGTGAAATTTAATATAACAAAAGCTATGAAATATCCTACAATAGAAAAAGATAATTAATATTTTAGGATGGAAGTAGTTGATTATCTAAGTAATGAGCAGTTTAAGAATGAATTTCAAAATAAAATAAAATAAGGAGAAATCTTTTATACCGAAAATGAAGTAAAAGAAGAAGATTTAGATTATATTTAGGGCAAATTTGAAGCATTAGACATGCTAGAAATGATAGTAAAAATCTTATTCCTTCAAGGTAAAAATCTTATTCCTTCAAATCTTATTCCTTCAAGTATTAAACCACCTGAACTTGAATTGAAGATATTACCTGCCCATTTAAAATATGTATTTTTAAGAAAGCCATCTACATTTCCTGTTATTATATCTTCTGAGTTAACTGAAATTCAAAAACAAAAGTTGATAGAGATGTTGAAAAAGTATAAAAAAGCTTTTAGATGGACTTAAGCAGATATTAAAGGAATTAGTCCTTCAATTTGTATGCACAGAATTTTATTTGATGACCATTATGAACCTAAAGCACATCCTCAGAGAAGATTAAACCCAATAATGAAAGAAGTTCTTAAAAAAGAAATTTTAAAGTGGTTAGATGCTGGAATTATATATCCTATTTCAGATAGTGCTTGGGTAAGCCCAATTCATTGTATTCCGAAGAAAGGAGGAGTGACTGTTGAAGAAAACGAGAAAAATGAATTAATACCAATAAGATAAGTAACTAGTTAGCAAATTTGCATTGGCTATAAAAAACTAAATATTGCCACCAGAAAAGATCACTTTCCTTTGCCCTTTCTAAATCAAATGTTGGATAGATTGGTTGTGAACAAATACTATTGCTTTTTAGATGGATATATCAGATATCACCAAATTCTAATTGCTCTAGAGGATCAAGAGAAAATAATGTTTACAAGCCCATATGGAACATTTAATATTTTCAAAATTTTAAATTTAATATGACCTTTGGTATAAGAGGTTAATTTTGGATAACTATATTTATGTTTCTAAATATATATAGTAAATTTAAGTAAAAAATTTTCAATAATAAAGGTTTATTCTAGGGGCTAAGGTATTTGGTAAAAGAGAATAAGACTATGTTTCTCTATTTTTAGTAAGGAAAATTTGTATTTTTGAAGTATTAAAAATTTTAAAAGATTCATGTAAAAAGAAGAGAATTAAACTTTACGAAATCTTTAAGTTAATATAAATTTGTTAAGTGAAGAATTCTAAAAAGTTTTTAACTTTAAGAAGAAGATAGTGAAGGTCAAAATCATTAAAGGATATCCAAATATAGTAATCCTGACATGTATATAAAGAAGATAGAAGAAAAGAAACAAAGAAAAAAAAAAGGGGATAAACAATGATCCTGAAAAGAAAAGAAAGAGAGGATTAAGAATGATATTGAAAAGAAAAGAGAAAGAAAAAAAGAAAAAAATTTATATGAGGAGAAGCTTGAGGAGATGCCTAATTAAAAATTGGCTTCACTTGAATCAACTTAATGAGAAAGACTTGAACACATTTTCTAAACTTTTTATTTGAATGTTTACTTAATTATTAATACAGTTTTATGAAGTTCTTTTTCATATGAATTTGCTAGGTGACTTTAATATAACAAATTGTAATTTTTCTTAAAAGAAATAGAGGATCAGAAACCTTAGACTTAATTATTGAATATCTTTACACCTTTAGTATTAAATGGAGTTTTTTTTAATTTTTTTTAAGTCATACTATTATATTTAGAAAACTAAAATATTGAAGTTTAAAAGTTAAGATCTTTATCATAAGTCATACTTTTTATCTAGTAAAGGAGTTACTTGAGGACAAGTAACATGTAAATTTGGGGTATTTTGATACATAAAAAATATATGCATTTTTAGCCCCATATTTTATACCTATTTTTGATGACATTGCACTTTAATGGAAGATATTCTTATGTTTTCCTATAGGTTGTTGATTTTTAGGGCTTAAAGAAGAAAGAAAGCATAAAAGGATGAAATATGGAGTCTAAATGACATTTTTGAAGAAAGCTCAGCGCCGGAAGCGCCGAGGGCAACGTTGACAGGGTAGAACAAATTAAACAGGAGAATTTTTTCTCAACGTCAACAGCGGCAGACCAGCGCCGACGGCACCAAAGGCGGTGCAGACCCTATTTCTAGAACGTTCGATGAATTATCTAGTAAAGGAGTTACTTGAGGACAAGTAACATGTAAATTTGGGGTATTTTGATACATAAAAAATATATGCATTTTTAGCCCCATATTTTATACCTATTTTTGATGACATTGCACTTTAATGGAAGATATTCTTATGTTTTCCTATAGGTTGTTGATTTTTAGGGCTTAAAGAAGAAAGAAAGCATAAAAGGATGAAATATGGAGTCTAAATGACATTTTTGAAGAAAGCTCAGCGCCGGAAGCGCCGAGGGCAACGCGCAGCGCCGAGGGCAGCGTTGACAGGGTAGAACAAATTAAAGAGGAGAATTTTTTCTCAACGTCAATAGCGTCAGACCAGCGCCGACGGCACCAAAGACGGTGCAGACCCTATTTCTAGAACGTTCGATGAATTTGGACGACTATTTGAAGAGTTTTTGGAGGTACCTCTTGGAGAACCGTCCTTGAGCTCTATTTGAGGCTGAATTTCATCAGAAAATGGGCTCCTCTAAGTTTTTCACTCCACTACTTTCATTATTCACACCACATCATTCCATTCCACCTCCATATTTGAGTCAATTAGTGATTTTATTTTCATAGTTTAGAGTTTTTGTTGTGAGATTTATTGTGAAACTTTCTGTAAGAGTGTTGGAGAAGGAGAAAAGTGAGTGATATCTTCTTCCTACATCTCTAAGGAATGGCTAAAAAGGATTTGCTTTGAGAAAGAGTTTTCAGATAAGTATTGTTTGTTTATGAGTGTTGTATGAACTTTCTTTTACTTTCTTTTTTTGTGTTTTATTATTTCTTTCTCATGAAGTCTGAGTACTTCCCTCTATCTTTCTCCCTACTCTGAGATATGGTGACTACTCTGAGATCTACTCTGAGATATGGTGAAATGAAGAGATAATATGAATGTGCCAATATTAAATTACAAAATAAATTGTGATGATTTTTCAACTCCGAACAAGTTACTTTTCGATCTGGCCAATTGAATTTTTAAAATGTGTTGTGAAACATATGATCCGGGAAATAGAGTATGAATTCTATAACAGAGTAAGGATCACATTTGATTCCATAAAGGAGAATATCGTTTATGGAATTAAGTGCAAATAAAAAGGGAAATATTCTTTGTTGGGTGTAGAATTGGAGAACCCTTAGGGTGACAGACTAAAATCTTCAATTTAGTCTTAGTATTTAAAAACTAAAGCGAGAGCTAGCCTTCAGGTGAAGGGAAGAGGGAGCTCTGGAGTGGGAGTTGGTATCCTCCTAGCCTAGCCACAGATTTATGGACTAAACATTGAGATTAGCCAATGATTTTGTATGCACTGTATTAGGGTAGAGAATTAAAATTGCTCCTATTTGACACTATACATATTATGAACATTTATCTCATCTCATTTTACCATAGCCTCATTGTAGTGAGAAAGATGCTTTTTCATATAAGAATTTGCGTTACACAAACATTATTAATAGATTAGTATTTGATATTTTAAATTTTGCATATTTGATTTGATATAAGTTTAGAAATTTAATTTTGATTACATATCAACAATTAAAATTAGTGACAGTGATATCAATTGACTTTCTGTGAATTTCCTAGCAAATTTGTCCTTTCTAATTTAAACTTTTCCTATAGGATTGATATTTGGGGCTTAAATAAAAAGTCCATTATTACTTGACAATGATATGTATACTTGCGTAGAATCTAAATATTAGTTGATTATATTTAGTTAAATTTTACATAATATATCGCAACAAGAAAGCGGGATCAACTACCTGACCTTAAGGTTGACTCTAGGTGTTCGTCTTCAGCTAGTTCACTCACCTACACTCAATTTCACCCACAATAACTCACAACCCTATACCTAAAATTTCTTGACTTTGATCCCTTCATCCTTTGGGAGACTCATGTAGATGGTCCCCTAAACCCACTAGCCCGAGGCTACGGTTTAGCTAAGATCAAAACATGGAGGACCCAAATGTTTATTTCATTGGTCCATAGCTCATATAGAGTGGTTGGTACCCCAGTTCTACCAAAATTTCCAACTTGGCCTTTTGCCCCCAAAACCACCCAAATTACCTAAATGCCCTTGAACCCTAAATTTGGTCAAAATCCCATCCCTACATTTTGTCAAAATCCTCAAATTCACCCAAAATATCCATTTTTTTCAAAAAGCATTTCAAACCATTTGAAGATACCAAAATTACCCAAAAATGCTAAATTTACTATCAAAACCACCCAAAAATGCTAAATTTACTACAATACCCCCAAAATTGCCAAAATTACAAAAAAACCCTTACACCCAAAACTTTCCCAAAACCTCCAAAATCACTTCAAAGGTTTCTAAAACCAATTTGGACCCTCCAATTGAACCTAATTTGACCAATTTGATAATTTTGACCAAAACCCTCAAATTGTCTTTAAGGTCCCAACTTTCCCAAATTTACCTCTAATGTCCAAAAATTTGGCCCAAAATATCCCTGAATTTGAATTACAAACTTAAATTCACCTTTCATATGACAAACTTAATCCAAATCTATGCTTAATTGGCCCATGCTTTGAGCCCAATTTTTTTCTAAGTCAATCCCCAAATTTTGGTCTTATGACTTAATCCCACAAAATTGAGCCCCGTAGCCTACTCAATTTACCATAATTTAGGCTGAAAACTTCTTATAACAACCCTATACATCAAACCTAACCTTCAATTGGCCTTGGCTAAGCCTCAATTGCATTTAATTTTAACCCAAGTCCGAAAATCCCCAAATTTGCCCTAAATTGACTATGTCCCCAAATTCCACCAAATTGATTGCCCTAACCCCAAAATTGACACCCAATTTATGTTGAAAACTTTTCATGAAGTTCCATAGACCATTTTCTACAATCAATTTGGACTTAGCCCAACCTTAACCCAACCTAGACCACAGTCAGTCCAACATGCCTAAATTGACCAAAATCCCAAAATCCTTCAAATTGAACCCCCAATTGAACTTAACATCATTTCAAACCTTCACCAAAAATCTTCATTACAATCATATACACAATTTTGACCAAATAATTGGTCTCAAAGTCATGGCTTGTCTAACCCAAACTCAACCTTTGTCCATTTAGACCCACATTGAACCCATGCACCAAAATGGACCTAGTCATGTCAAATTGACCAAGGTAAGACTTCTACAGCCAACTTTTGGGTCCTAGTAACCAAGCTGGTCCCAATTAACCCACCCTAGATGAGCCATGGGCCAAAGTTCTCCTAAATCAAGGGATTTATTTCTTAAAATGTTTAAGCTAAAGATATCTTTGCCAAAACCTATCTCCAACCCAAATTAATTGTTGTGACAGATTCCTCTAAGGTTCCTGAGCCACCTAAGCACCTCCTCTGCCATTGCCAGCCAGTCTAGTCACCAGAGCACCTCAAAATTGAGAGCCACACACTTAAATCCTCACCCAATTGACCCACCTGAGGTGTCCCACTCCTGTTGGCAAATTGTGTCGCTTCGCTCACCACCTTAGCAAGCTTTTGCACCCAGAGAAAGGCTCTAAGCCCCACTCTCCGGTGATGGCTATAAAGTGGTATCTTCAAGGCCAAAGTTTGGATGTTGAAATTTTCTCAAGGAGACCCTGCCCAATTGCTCCCATAGCCTTCTTGAGACGTCCTTAGTGCAACCTAACCACTTCCCTTCCCTAATTTCCCTTGCAGGAGCTCAATTTCAAAGCTTAAATCCTTGCCAAAAATAGGGCACTATCCACCACAACTTCAAATTGAACCAAAAACAAATTAAACTTACCAAAACCTTCACCATAGTGAGAGAAGAAGAAGCCCCATCAAGACCCTCTCATAGAGAGCCTCTACCACAGACATTTATCAACAACTAAATTTGGTCTTGATCGAATTTGGGTCTAAACATTTCACCACAAGAAGAGGTTCAATCTCTAGCCTCCTTGGACCTCCACGAACATGCCGAGCACCATTGATTGAAGCTTCCCTTCTCAGAGCAAAGGTATAAACCTCCCCACTGTCCCGAGCTTGTTTTGAATCTACACTTTCATGGATCCAATTTCATGCCATGTTAGCCATATAAATAGACTTTTATAGGCTATATGAGTCTTTAGAAACAAACCCGAGTTGATTTGATTAAGTGTAGCTCAAGTTCTTAAGCTTAGAAGGTGTAGGGCCCTCGGGATGAACCAGACGGGGATGAAGACTCACCCTTGTTGGATGGCGCATGTGTCAAATTGATGGGTGAGATGAAGCCAAAAAGTGCTTTGGTACATAAAGTGCAAGCCTAGTCAGCGTTTAGTTGGAAGGAGGCGCCCAACCAGAGCGTGCCATGCAATCCTTCAGATCCGTCGCATGATGTAGTGGCGCCGCGTGGTTTATGTAGGAAAACAAGATTTAATTAATTCAGAAAATACCCCCTAACTTCAAAAATCCATATGTTGGTGTATAAAAATCTGAAAAAATAAAAGGAAAATATCCTAGTGCTCAGTGAACATAGAAGAACAATGTGAAAATGGTTTGAGGTTTATTTGATGCATATTTTTTTTAATTAATGAAATACTATTTTGAGTATTTTGATTCTCCATGCATTCAAATATTTGGGTCATTTGTAGCCTCTGTCATTTGGAGATATGTATTTTTCAAGTTTATGTCTATTATTTACATAAACTGATCATATTAATTAACATGTAACTTAGAAAAATTTAAGAAAATTTATGTAGGTTCACTGTGACCAGAGAACCCTAGGAAAATTTGTTATGGGCTAAGTCATTAGGCTAAGTCATTAAGAACACACTTAAGAACACACCTAATTTTCACAAAACCCTAAAACACCAAAGAAATTAATTTGGGAAAAATAAACATCTAAATGACTACATTTTAGTTCTCCACTGTAAATTAATGTTCAGAGAACTCCCAATAATAATTTCAAAACATTTGGAGTTCATTTGATTACCTAATTTAAATTTCTAAGTTAAAGGCCTCTTTTAAAACTTAAAATAATCATAATAAATAAAATCTAACTCAAAAAATTATAAAATTTGTTTTTGAGAGTTTTTTTGTGATCAGAGGAACATTCTAAAAATAAATTTGTAATTAAAGTAAAAATTGAATTTTTAAGCATATTTTAAATATTTAAATAATGAAAAATTAACAAAAATCACAAAGTTAATAAAATTCATGGAAATGTACCAAATTGTTTCATAAGCCCTTAAGAGCAATTGGAATATTTTTTTGTAATTTTCTAAGTAAAGATATTGAATTTTAAAGCTCAAAAATAATTTTTAAAGGCTAAAAATGGATTTTACTTAATTACTTACTAAAATAATTCTAATAATTCAAAGAAAAATTAAAAAAAACATAAAATTTGTTTATCTGGGTTCCTTGACCTTGAATAGATTTAGGAAAAATATAAGAACTAATTTTCCACATTTAAAATATTTTATAATTAATTAATACTCCATAACATAAAATAATTCTTATAATTCAAATAAAACTCAAGAAAAAACTTGAAATTTAGTCTAAGAGGTTCTCTAGTCTAAGTCTACCTCCAGTAAAAATTTCAAGTGATTAGGCTTTGCCTTAGTGAAGTTTATGAATTTTTTTGAAAAATCATATTTTTGCATGTAAGTAATTATGTAAACTAAATTAAATTTTTAAAAAACAGATTTTCTCCTGTGATGTGTTAATTGACCCATGAGTGAGGTAGGATAAAAATTTCAAAATCATTTGAAGCAAATTTGATGAATTATGAAGTGATAGAGCTTTAGGGGCAAATGTATAATTTTGGAAATAGTCTTAATTAACATTTAGGCTTAATTCAAGAAGGGGAAATGGGAAATCTTTGATGTAAATTAACATGTTTGGATGATTGAAACAAAAGGAATTAATTGATAAAAGCCAATCTCCCTTTTCTCATTTAAAGGATACATTTGCAATTTCCTAAATTATTAAAATTTGGAAGACTATTAAATTAAATGATCTTAGACATAGGGGTATGATTTTGGATGTTAGGAACTCACTAATTTATTACCCCTTTTTGGTGTTCAAATGACATTCAAATGTTTTGAAAATGAATTATTATCACTTAAATTCAGTTTCTTTCAAAAATTACTAATATATCCACCAAGGTCTTAAGGGCTTAGTAGTGACCTAAGCAAAATCAAATTTGGTTAAATGAGGATTAAAAGTTAAATGAGGATTAAAAAAGGATTAAAAAAGTGAATGTAACTAGAAATTGAACGCCTTTAAAACACTACAAGCTCAAGTTAAAAATAAAATTGTCTAAGTGTCTTAATAATAAAAACTTTCCCCTTTAAGGGTCTTCACCAACATATTTCTCAAATTAATTGACAAATGATAAACACCTTACTCTTAGGGATAATCGAAATGTCATTGTTCATTGAACATTGTAGGTATTCACAGGATGAATTATTAAGCAACATAACAAGTTTAAATGAGCTCGAGACTTTTCACTAGGCGGTGATAGAGAAGCATGGATCCTCTTCTTTCTCCTGTCCTTTTGGATACCTCAGAGGTCTACAAAACATAGTATGTTTTGCTTAATAAAATCATCCTTAATTGAATTAATGAGGGATCACCAAGATATGATTTAGGATTTTGTAGATCACGAAAACCTTATTTCCCCACTTTACATAAAATGCTTTTAATATATAAATACTCTTGCAAGCATTTTATGTTTCAGTTGAAGATGACGGGAACACCATCCAGGTATGTTACTGTAATTTATTTTACCTGCATTTCTAGTTTCCCGTATTTTATTTTCCAGTATGTTACTGTGCTTACTCACTTGCATGTATGAACAAAAACAAAAACTTACATGGAAACTTACATGTTACACAATGATGTCACCCTGCATGAAAACCAAAACTACTAAAACTTACATGTTACACAACGATGTCACCCTGCATGAAAACCAAAACTACTAGGATAGCTAGAAAACTAAAACCAGAAACAAAACTAAAATCAACCAAGATAAAATTCACCGCCACAACATTCAAAATATAAGACATCTCAAAATTTAATCACAAACATCAAAAAACCACAATTGCAACTAAATTAAGACCTCTCTATCGAATGATTGGGAATCCTTCGGAGGAGGTAACCTACGGTTGCTGACGAGGCTTCCTATGGTCTAAATGAAAGTATGGAAGTCAATAAGTTGAGTTTAGTAAATTCATTTGAACTAAGTGAATCTAATAGAAAATAGTTGTACTAGAACGAGGGAACTGTAGGATCCGAACCGGTGTCTCTCCAATCAACTTTAATATGTCCCATAATATTTTAATGACCATAACTATAGGGCCATTTGATTTGACATCATGACCTTACACCTTAAAAAACTTGAACTCGCCATGACAAGGAGCTTGGAGCTAGCATTGTGGGTAGCACGACCATATTCAATAGCAGAACATGTCTACAACGACTAAACCATTCTTAAGAATTAAACAACAAGCCATAGGATTTTGAGGTTGTTCACCTAGTGCGTCATAAATTTTCAATCTTTTCTTTAGGCCTTTGCGTAGCTCTGCTATATAATATAAGCCCTAACTCATCTTAGGATTACGAGGTTATCATTTGTAACATCTTTCAGGCTATTTGTGTGATCATTTCTTACAAATATTAGCATTGAATTAATAAAATTTTCAGGATGAAACACTTAAATACTTCTCCTCAAAACTGAAGCCAAACATTAGAATAGACTGGGAAGTCACCGAGGTTCTCCTCCGAATCTATGACATCCCCTAGTTCTTTCTCCTGTGGATTCTACAACAAAATGTTCCAAACTTGAACCATTCCCCTTTCACACCACTTTATACAATTTTGTTAAAAAGTTCTATCCTTTTGAACTCCTTGAAGGTAATACTTCTTAAGTTTTAATGAGAGTTTTCTTAGGTGACTTTGGTTATCTAAGATGTAATTAACTATAGGGGATTTCTCTTATAGGAAGCTTGTTTGAACTGAGTTTAATATTAAACCTATTTAATTCTTCGTATTAAATAGGGGAACGGTTTAATATTAAACCTATTTAATTCTTCATATTAAATCGACAAATAAAATGGTTTTACAGACCAAACAGATGTCATATATTTATTAGTTTGTTTGATCGAGTCTTATCCTCAAGTATTATGTTTATCCTTCGAGATAGATACAGGGTTTGTGGTACAACGCTCTTTCATTTAAACTATTAAAAATATGGGGTCAGTTTGATTTCATATTTTTCTAAACTTAAATTTATATGTAGCTTTTCGAAGTGGGCAATAGGATTTCAATTCTGGTGGCCGGCAGCTTCAAATGGGCAACTCCTCCAACTAAAAATTTTGTTGACAGATGCTGATAGTGCGAAAAAGATTCTATTCAATTGTATTCAACTTTACTCATTTCAATTTTAATTAAAATTTAATTTAATTTGATTTCAAGTTTTAAGAAATATTAGCCGAATTAAGAAGGTGTGGGGAGACTCGGTCGAGATGGAAAGCATAGGGACTCACATCTAACTAAAAAGACCGATCGAGGAGAAGAGGTGTTACATTGGAAAGGAAAGCTCGGGGACTCACATCCAATCCAAGAGGCGACAAAAAGTGCTGAGAATGTCACATTAGAATAGAAATCTCTGGGACTCACAACCATCCTAAGAGGTTACGAGCTACATTGGGAGCATCCAACGCAAGAGGTAGCGGAAGGAAATTTCAAATTTGCTATATTGAGATGGAAAGCTCAAAGACTCACATCCAACTCAATAAGGAATGAACGATGTAACATTAGGAAGGAAAGCTCGAGGTCTCACATCTAACCTCAAAGTTAACAGAAAGGGAGTAGGATGGAGCCCTATCCCAAAGGAGTAAAACAGAGGTCTATCCTGAGTGCTGAGATGAGAGTTGGATGGAGGCCTATCCTAAGGGAGTAGAATGGACGTCTATCCCGAGTGCTGAAATGGGAGTAGGATGGAGGCCTATCCTGAGGGAGTAAAAGGGAGGTCTATCCCAAGTGCTCAGATGAGAGTAGAATAGAGTCCTATCCTAAGGGAGTATAACGGAGGTCTATCCCAAATGTTGAAATGGGATTAGAATGGAGACCTATCTAGAGGGAGTAGAACGGAGGTTTATATTGAGTGCTTAGATGAGAGTAGGATGGTGGGTTATCCTAAGGGAGTAGAATGGGGGTTTATCCCGAGTGCTAAGATAGGAGTAGAGCAGAGGCTTATTCCGAGGGAGTAGAACAAAGGTCTATTCCGAGTGTTGAGATGGAAGTAGGATGGACGCATAGTAATCACAAACTGTAAGTGGTTGGTCCCTTCCGTTAGATATTGTACCTTTTCAATGTAGAATCTTCTTTAGTACTGATTCAAAGCAATGACTGTAGCCCTTTTATTTCTTGGCGGCTAGCTATATTCATCAGGGGACCCTCATAGTCCACATTGACTTGTCCTTAATCCAAGTCAAAATTTACGATGTCATCCTGGTTTCCTTTTCTTAGTCTAGTATGATATTTAAGTCATCTTTAAAATTGAAAATCAACTTTTGACTCAACATGCTTCTAAAAAGACAACAAAATATCAACGCGCTAAAATTCAAAACAAGCAAGAACAATAACAAATTATTTTTAAATAAATTTTAGGATTATACATGTGCAAATATTTAATTTAATTTAATTTAGTTAAATTCAAAATTAAATTGGATAGCCTAGACGTACAAATTCAAATTTCCATTTTATTAAGATTAATTTTATTACAAAAATTTTTTGACCATTTTTTGACCCGGTCGCCAGGCACTGGCCAAATAGCCATCGCTCATGACAAATATCATTTTTAGAAATTCACTTCGAGGAACGTCAAGTTGCATAATATGTCTTCAAATATCGACCATTAACTTGAAACGTAGGCCTCTCACCTCAGAATCCCACAAGCTGGTAAGATCCTTTTGAATAGACCTTCTCTACGATAAGTGGTCCCTCCCAAGTTGGTTAAACTTTCTACCTATCTTGCGGTGTGCAAGAATAGATCTCCAAAGTACAAGTATGAGCTCATCAATATTACATATCCTTGGGAGGACTAGTTTATCATGGGATCGGATCATCTCTGCTTGGTAGAGTTCCAAACTCTGTTATGCATGCAAACATTTTCCTTTGAGAGTCTCCAATTATACAAATCTGAGTTTGACATTGTCTTCTGATGTAATTTGGTTGGCGACGGTGACCCTAAGAGACTGTAACTGAACCTCCAATGAAAGTTTGGCTCAAACCTGTACATGAGTGCATATGGTCTACACTGAGTAGGAGTTTTGAATGTTGTCTAGTAGGCCCACAAAGCTTCTAATAACTTCTCGTGCCATCCTTTTTTATTCTCATCCAATGTTTTCTTCAAAATTTGCATGAGCAACTTACTGAAGGCTTCAGCTAGGCCATTTTCTCTTAGATATTAAATTGTAGAATACCTCCAATCTATCTCTTGTTGTTTGACAAAATTGTTGATCTTAGTGCTCTTAAAAGATGACCCGTTGTACGAAATTACTTTGTATGGAACACCAAAACAAAAGATAATCTGACTCTTGAAAAATTGAAGAACGTGTTTTATTGTAACCTGTCGTAATGGCACTGCCTCCGCCTATTTAGAGAAGTAATATGTGGCTGTAAGAATAAATTTGTATCCTTTCTTAGTTGGAGGGCCTACCAACCCACTATATCCGTGCCCCAACACTAGAATGACCACAAGGCGATGGTCAAGTGTAGCACATTAGTAGATTGGTGCAAGACCACTCCATGCACTTGACACAGGTGACACTTTCTTGTTATATCCATACAATCTATCGACATTGCTGGCCAATAGTATGTGATTCTTTTAATTTTCATCTTCATATTTGTCCCTGACTGGTGAGCTCCACACAATCCAACATATACTTCCTCGATAATATCATATGCTTCTACTCTTCTTAGACATCTCATCCACATCTGAATGAATGACCTTTTGCAGATGTCATTGCCTACCAAAGCAGATGACATAGCTCTTCTCATGAAATGTTAGACTTTCGACTTGTCATCTAGCAGTCTTCATGTTTTGAAATATTCTATTAATGTCTTGTGACAATCTTCAGTATCATTCGTTACTATAGCTACCATGTCTTCTTCTTTTCTGAATTTGTACAGACTATCGAGGTTGATACTTGATAGACTTTGACATCCTTGTATTATAATATTAATAGAATCCTTTGGTGGACAAGCCAATTCCTTAGCAAGCTTGGCTAAAGCGTCGTCATGAGTGTTATCTCCCCAAGGAATCCTATACAACGTCACACTGAGAATCTGTTCTAACAACTTAATTTTGTACTTATGGTATTATGTTAATCTTTGCATCAGAATCTTGTATTGTCTGACAACTTATTGAATTACGAGTTACAAATCGCCATAGATGACATTGTCTATTATTTCCATTGACATTGCCAACTCCAATCCAGTGATCAAAGCTTCATACTCTACCTCATTGTTTATGTACAGTGCTGTCAAGTGGTAAGAAAACCTTAACATCCCCTTATCTAGTGTGACCGAAATCAGACCAATCCCGGCTTTGCTCAGTATGACTGTTTATAATCTTTTATCCTTTCTGGCTGACAAAGCTCCATCAAAATACATCTCCCAACATCTGGCACTTAACAATTCTACAAGTAGTATTTATTCATTTTGCTAGTCTTCATTGAGAGGGGACCCAGCTGAAAGTGGGTGCGCTGTAAGAAAATATGCTAAAATCTATCCTTTGATTGTGCGAAGGGGTACAAAAGGTATGTCAAATTGCAATAAAATCATCAAACACCTTGCTAAATGTCCGAAAAGTGCTGGTCAGGTCATGAAATATAGTAATGGATTAGCTTTCAAAATAAAGGTGACCTTATGAGAAAGCATGTAATTTTTGAGCGTTTCGACAACAAAAATTAAAACTAGATAATGCTTCTTATTAGGAGCATACTATACCTCTGTCAGTATTAGATGTCGGCTCAAATAATAGAGCTTATTTTCTCTACACTCGTCACTAACTTGAGCTAAAAGGATTCCGAGAGAGTCGTCTAAGGCCGCTGTATAATGTATCTAAGGTTTTCCCGGTATAGGAGTTGCCAAAATAGGAAGTGTCTGTAGGTATTTCTTAATATCCTCAAAGGCCCGTTGGCATTTTCTTCTCAAATTAATTTGATGTCCTTTTTAACTAATGCCGAGAAGGCCTGACACCTACCTGATAGATTAAATATAAAGCATCTGAGGTATGTCAATTTACCATGAAAAGATCGTAGTTGTTTAAACGTTCTAGGAGGCGGCATTTCTAAGATAGCTTATCGGCATAATTTTTTGGGTGTCCTGCGGAAGCTATCGGTAGCCAAAATGAAAATCTCAGTGCCCTCTTCGGAGGGACATTTTTTATAACTTGGACTACATAATTAAACCCAATCAAACGGCTTTTGTGAAACGTAGGTCTATTATTGATAACACTCTTTTGGCCCAAGAACTTCTACAGAACTTGAATAAAGCTTGTAGAGGGGGTAATATGATATATAATCTGGACTTAAGAAAAGCTTATGATACTATAAGCTGGGATTACATTTTGGAGGTTTTAAGTGTTAGAGGTTTTGATGCTGGCTTCTGTCAACTTATCAGGAGGTGGCTGCACAATAATGATCATTCCATTCTGATAAATGGGCAAGGGAAGGGCTCTTTCACTGCTACAAGAGGTGTAAAACAAGGGGATCCACTTTCCCCTACCATCTTTTTAATTGCCATTGACTACTTGTCCAGAATGCTGGATGAGGCCTTGCTGAATCATAGTCAACACAGATATCATAACAGATCCAACATTGTTATCACTCACTTACTATATGCTGATGACATAATGGTTTTCTCCAGAGCCAGCAAAAATGCTATCAAAAAAGTCTTCCAAACTCTCCAGAATTTTCAAGCTCTCTCAGGTATGGCTTTTAATCCAGCAAAGTGTCAAATGGTTTTCTATAAAAATGTACCCTCCACTCAAAAACTTTGGGCATCAGATTATACTGGTTTCACAAATACTCAACTCCCTATTAAGTACCTTGGGGTGCTCTTAATTACTGGCAGAGCTAAACAAACTCAGTTTGATGAGGTTCGGAATAAAATTTCCAACCTTCTTAATGGGTGGACTCAGACATTATTATCTAATGAGGGAAGAATTACCTTGCTAAAGAGCATAATCACTACCTTCCCAGCCTATATACTACAAATGACTACTATAAAGAAAAGTACCCAAGCACAGCTGGAGAGAATGTTTAATAAATTCTTGTGGGCTGGTCAAAGACAGCAAATGCATTGGGCTTCTTGGAGGAAAGTTGCTAAACCCCAAATTGCTGGGGGAATTGGGTTTAAGGACCTTGAACAACTCCTCCAAGTCAATTTCTGTAAACTCTGGATTAAGTTCAGGACCCAAAACTCACTGTGGGAAAAATTCATGTGGAGTAAGTACTGCAAAGATCAACACCCCACTTTGGTCTTAAGGAAAACTGGTGACTCTAGAATTTGGGTGAAAATGCTGAAAATCAGACATATTGCTGAAACTAACTACAGCTGGGAGCTTGGTAATGGGGACATCAAGTTTTGGCTTGATAATTGGTGTGCTAAAGATTGGCTCTCCCCCATTACCAATATATATAATAGTGATTTGTGGCTGATTGTTGGGATGGGGACAATTGGTCCCTGGGTAAGTTAGCAAGCCTTCTTCAACCTCATTCTATCACCAAAGTGGTCAGTATAAAATTCAACAGAAATCTTGCTGATAAACTCTTATGGCAATCCACTTCCCACCAAAGTCTCATAAAAGCTATCTATTCTAAAAACTTCTACTGGGATCATATACCCTGGGGTGATCAGCTATGGAATAAATTCTTATCACCTTCTATGTCCTTTTGCTGCTGGAGAATATTCCATAGAATGATCCCTACTGATGATATTCTAAAGTTGAAGGGATTGAGAGGTCCCTCTAAATGCTGGCTATGTAGAAAGGCAGAGGAAACTCTGAACCACTTATTCCTTGAATGTGAATTTGCTCAACAGATATGGAAACAGTTCCTAAACCATTTGACAATTGACCAGGGAAAGCTTACTTGAGATAGACTGGTTGACTGCTAGTGGCACTGGAAGGTTAGAAAGTACACTGCTATCCCATTCACCATTGCTTTGTTCATCTGGATGGAAAGAAACAAGGTCAAATTTGAAGATGCAAATCCTAATGTGGGGTCTACTGTCAGAAATTGTGTGACTTACTTGCACAAGATGATTAATTGGAAAGGCTTTCCTAATATTTCTAATTTCTGTGGTTCCACTAAGACTGATTTTATTCAAGTCATTAAAGTCTATTGGAAAGCCCCAAATCATCCTACTGTAAAGGATAATGCTGATGGTAGCTTTACTAAAAATGGTGCTGGTGTGGGTGGCATCTACAGAAATCATTTGGGTAAGTGCTTGTTGTACTTTCATACCCCTGTACTGGCCAATGATGCAACTGAAACTGAACTCATTGCTGTGTACTGGGCAATTAACCTTGCTATTAAGGCTAAATGGAATATAATTTGGTTAGAAGTGGATTCTGCTGTGATTATTCCCCTTTTAAATCAGGAGGAGGAGCTCCCTGGCACTACTCTTACTGGATAAGCAAAATCAGGGATCTCACTAGCAAGATGCAAATTAAGTTCACATTTATCTACAGGGAAGGTAACCAGCCTGCAAACTGGTTGGCTTATCTTGGATCAAGTACTGATGAGACTGAAGTTGCTGTTAACCCTCAACCTGCTCTCTTTTATCTGCTACAAGGAGATATCCTAAATGTTCCCCACTTCAGAATAGTCAACAAAGATAAATGATCTCTTTGGGGGCAGAAGCAACCTCACTTAGTTTTCCTTTTATTGAGTCATTGTAGCTTTCTTTTTTATTTTTTGAGATTTTTGGGGGATTTCCTATGTTCCTATATTGAACCAGATAGTGAAATTCCCAACCCCCTCACTGATGATTGTAATAGTCTTTTTTTTT
>NW_018218988.1:31137-31392 GCF_001263595.1 Phalaenopsis equestris
TATATATAAATACATATAAATAAAAGGTAGAGGGAGCATTATCGGCTCCCTACATTTTAAGCAGTGAGAAACAGTACAATGGAATCAAAGAAAAAAAGGTCCCCTGTCTAAAATCCAAAATACAAAGTGACTCACACCTAAAGAGGGTGACCTGACCACAAAAAAGGTAACCTTACAGGGAAAGGAATATATATATATATATATATATATATCCCTTTAGTTTGTCCTTTGGAAAAGTATATATATATATATATG
>NW_018218988.1:31421-49421 GCF_001263595.1 Phalaenopsis equestris
TCATACACTCTCTATGTGTCTTTTCAATTTCAAAAAAATTAGCCACTGGGCGTTTATAATATATATATATATATATGTGTGTGTGTATATATATATATATATATATATATATATTATAAAAAGAGTAACTCGTGGCTCCTTACGCGTTAATTTTCAAGAAGGTTACATGCTTGTGTGGGACGGTGGATCTCCATCTATAAACCAAAAAAATACATATTAAACCTAGGGGTTGCAGAGTCCATAGTACAATACTACACCAAAAAGTAAGCAAAACACCAAAAGTTCTATCAAACCCAAAATACAAAAGACCCAAAACAGAAATGCTTCAAGCAGCTCCAGCCAATCCTATCCTGCATCAAAAGAAAGTTACACCGTTTGGAAGACGCTGCAAAAAAAACTTAGAGAAGATGACCTGCAGCCATAAATTCCTCAATAAGTGCCAGAAAAGCATCAATAAGATAACAAAAGGGAATAGAAGGAAATCGAGCCAAAAATACATAAAACCATTTCAGAGAGTTAGCTTAAAGATAATACTTCCTACATATATTCCAATTCGAGGAACATAGCAATATCCAAATAAATTAAAGGTGGTAAAGATGTAAAAAACACCACCCAACAAGATCATAATACTATCCATGCTTTGATCAAGCTCTCACAAATTTGCAATGAGCAAAAGACCATATAACTTAAAGATAGTAGAACATAAATCATTAAGCACACCATCCAACAATTCCAATATACCAGCCATTTTTTGGCCAAGCCTCTGGGTAATAAATAATACCCAAATAAAATAAAGGTGGTAAAAAAGTAATTTATAGAGAAGCCACCAAGCAAGTCCCAGATTCCAGTAATCCAAAGTAAGAAGCAAAATCCTAAGAAAAAAAGTGGTAATAATGTAAATGAAAGGGAAAAACCACTAAGCAAGACCAAATACCAGCCAGGTGTGACCCTGCTCCAGGAAAATAGAAAAGCTTCCACCAAATTCCAAGAAATAAATGACCACATAAATTACAGGTGGCAAAGTGTAAATCATTAAGAGAACCTCACAGCAAATCCAATTAACCGGCCATTTTTGACAAAGATTCCAGATAAATTGCAGTAACCAAATATAGTAAAGGTGGTAAAGAAGCCACCAAGCAAGTCCAGGCTTCCATCATCCATCAAAACTGAAATATAAAAGGAAAGAAACGGCAATTCCACTAAAGCTAAAAAGAAACAGAAAACAGACAAAATAATTAGCATCTCAAAAAAGGAGAGTCAAGCAAATCACTTTTCAAAAGAGTACAAAGGTGTGGCATGGGAAAAGTGCCACAGCTAACCTCAGAACAATTCCTGATTAAACAAGCTAACTTATTAGCCGAAGAGTTACCCTCTCTCTATATGAAAGAAAAATTAAAAATGAACTTGTATCGTTGGATATAATCACGAATTCTATTCATATTGGCAAGCAAATCCTATCGAGGCATAGTGGTATTGTAAAACTCATCAATAAGCGTTTGAGAATCTATCTCAAAAATGATTTTTGTCCTAGCCCCAACCTGTATAGCTAAGAGGAAAGCCCAACTTTCTGACTGCAATGGAGAGGCAGCACAAAGCAGAGAGGCAAAAAAGTATAAACACTGCCAAAATGATTCCGTAAGATAACACTCACACCTGCCGTGCTGGAGATCCAACTGCCATCCAAATTAAATTTAACCCAGTCCAAAGGTGGGGGTTTCCATCTGAAGATGGCCATCCAACCCACTTTATACTGCATAATATCACCCGACAAAGAAAGGGAACGACAGGCCTGTTTGAAGTGAGCAAGTATATTAGAAAGAGTAATATGAGGAATAGACAAATTATTACCATACTTAGCCCCATTTCTAGCCACCCAGATGAACCAAAGAAATACAAGAGGATACCACCGCAAATTTTTATCGACGGACATAGCAATTTTCCAAGTATTTAGATAATCCCCCATAGCAAAAGAGTAAGACCATTTTAAGTTGAAATGGTTACCCAACATATTCCAATTATGAGCAACATAAGTACATAGAGAAAATAGATGAGCAACCATTTCAGAGTTCTTTTTACATAAATAACATTGGGAAACCATTTTTAAACCTTTAAGTTTCAAAATATCATCCAAAGGCAAAAACTTAAGAAAAAATCTCCATAAGGAAAAAGATAGAAGGAGAGATAAGCTTGTTCCAGATTGCATGATTCCACCTCCACGTGCTGTAGGGATAAATATTAGTATAAAGCATTTTGGTGGGGGATAAAACAAAAGTCAATTTCCATAAAGGAGAATCCTACGTAGTATTCTTTATGGGAAGTTTAGCAATCTTAGCAGCCTCAAGAGGACCACAAATATCATTTAATTTACTGACATCCCAATTGCCTTGAAACCAAAGATCTGAATGAATTAAATCATGCAGGGTTCCCGAAGGTGACACACCATTGATCATGCCAAATTGAGATATTGCCCTCACAAACATCCCAAAAAATAAAATTACTAGCCAATGTTCTCTCATTTAGCATCGCTTTCCAAATTCTAGACTCACCCACCTTCCATTGAACACCGTTGGATGATGATGAGAGCAATATTTGTGAAAGAGGAAATTAGCCCATAAACAGTCATTGGAGCAAAATTTAAACCAAAGTTTGCACATATTAATATTAAAGATTTGATCAAGACATTTAAGTCCTAACCCCCTGGCAGAAATAGGCTTGCAAACCATATGAAAGAAGTCTAATGCTTATTAGAATAACCACCCGATCAGAGAAACCGATTAGAGTTGAGTGCTCTTCTTGAGATTAAGAATTTGCAAGGCATACAGAGGAATACTAAATAAGATACTTTTAAGCAAGGTGAGGCAACCACCATTAGAAAGAACAATATTCCTCCAGTCATCAATTTTATTTTTAATCCTTTAAACCACATCGTCAAATTGTATTTGTTTCCTACACCCCCTCAAAAGATTGAGAGATACTTGTTAGGAAGAGAAGCAGAATGAAAGCCAGTAAAAGAAATAGCCCAAGAAACAGCGGAGCTTTTAACATTAGTACCAAAGAAAAAATTACATTTGTCTTTGTTAAACTTATATGTGTTGAAAGTTAAGCCAGAAGTTTGTTGAAATTCCTCAAGAACTCCCATGAGCAACTTAATGGTGTTTTTATTGGCATTAGAGAACAAAATAACATCATCTGCATAAGCGAGATGATTGACAAGAACCAAGGATTTATAAAGGAAATGAGTGTAAGACTTGTTAAGCTACAAATTATTGAAAAGACGAGAGAAGTAATCAAAAGCAATGATGAAAATGGAAGGCGATAAGGGATCCCGTTGCTTAATACCTCTCAGGGCAGAAAAGAAGCCGTAAGGATTGTCATTCACCATCTCACTATAATGATTGTTTTGAAGCCACCATTGAATTAAGGAGATGAAATTATGATGGAAACCACGAGCATGCAAAATGTTAATGATAAAATCCCAACTAATAGTTTCAAAGGCGTTTTTAATATCAAGCTTTAAAATCATATTACTACCCCGACATTTTTTATCAAGATCTTCAATAAGTTCTTGAGCCAGTAAAATGTTATCAGTGATTTCCCAGCCCATAACAAAAGCAGATTGATGAGGTGAAATGATCTTAGGTAACATAGGCTGCAGTCTTGCGAGAATCAATTTACTTAATACTTTGAAAATGACGGAGGTGACAGAAATAGAGAGAAATTTATCCCAACTGGATTTATCATTACCCTTAGGAATGAGCACAATCATTGAGGAAGTGAAATATTTCCCGGGATACCCCCCAAAAGAAACTTTAAATAGCAAGGATGACTTCTTTTTTTATAAGATCCCAGCAAGAAACATAAAAGGAAGAGTTAAACCTATCAGGACCAAGAGCTTTGTTGACATTAATGTCCCTCAAAGCCGATAAGATATCCTGATCAGTAGGGATCTCACAAAGGGAAAAGGAGGAAACACACTCCCGTTCATCATCAAAAAGAGTGGTATTAACCAGCATAACCTGAGTTTTTGTCATAAAGATATCAGTGAAATAATCTACAGCACTTTGACCAATATCCTTATCGAGAGTATAGAAAGACCCAGAAGGGGAATGAATTTTGAGGATAGTATTGATATTCTTCCCATGCTTAATGGAGGCATGAAAATATTTAGTATTATGATCTGCAGAGGAAAAGTTGACATCATTAGCTTTCTGTTGAAGAAAACCTTCCTCCAAAGAAATAACTTTCAAAAGTTTAGAATGAGTAGTAGCTAAATCTTCAACATCTTGAGGAGAAAAAATAACTTGCTCCTCAAGCCTATCAACATGAGCTTGAGCTTCCTTAACCTTCTTATGAACATTACAAAAAAACATTTAAATTCCACTTACGTAAATTTGTAGCGACCTTTTTGTGAAGCTGCCACAGAATGAACCAAGGGTTACCCACACACTCTACTTTCCACTCTTCCACTCCTATTGAATAAGATGCAAAAAAGTCTCATGAGAGGTCCAGATGTTAAGATATTTCAAATGATTAGTGGAAGGCTTAAAAGTGAAGGTAAGCGATAATAAAATGGGATTATGATCAGAGGCAGCATGATTTGAATGATTAACTTTCAAAACATGAAAGTGAATAAGGAAATGTTGATTGCCAAAGAAACAATCAAGCCGAATGACTAACTTTCAAAACATGAAAGTGATTAAGGAAATGTTGATTGCCAAAGAAACAATCAAGCCACTCAACAATGGATCCCCGCTTCGAAGTGATGGGAGGACCCGTAAAACCCAGATCAAATAACCTAGCATCGTTAATCTTCTCACAGAAAAGATTAATAAGCATAGAGTTATATCTCCCCCCTCCTCTTCTTTCAGAAGGCTTCATAATCATATTAAAAACGCCCCCCCCCCACCCCACGCCCCCCTCCCACCACCTAATTATCAGTAATAGAGTCTCCCACCAAAGCGAGTTTCTGCCACAAATAATATTTATCCTAGAGAAGAGAGCTAGCATAAGGAAAAGTGACCCAAGCAAAATATATATCATGCTTAAAATAGAGCTGAATAAATTGCTCGTCATTCTAAAAAATAGTCAGGTCAATATCACACTTCCAAAAAATCCAAATTTTTTTATTTTTATTAGCAAAGAAACTAAAGCTCTTAAGACTTCTACGAAAATGCACTATATTAGTGGAGACAAAAGGCTCAAGAATAGCAAAAATAGAAATATTATGAACCCTACATAAGTGCTTAAGTCTATTAAGGGAGGAAGGGTTCGTTGCTCCCCTAATACTCCAACACATTATGTTAAACATGATATCTCACACACCCCCTTCTAGAATATCGAGAAGAGGTGCCGACCTGCTCACCATTAGAGAGAGAACATCTGTCAAAAATGATATTTCCTTTATCAAGAAGTATAATCTTGTTATTCCTTTTACTTTTTTTCCTACTAGTCTTTTTGAACCATCCAATCCTCATCTAACACCCTCTTAGCAGCAGAAAGATCAGCATGAAATAAAATATTATTTTTTGTAACAAGAGCAGAGCTAGTTTCCAAACTATCATTGCCTTTTTTTTTAAGAGAAGGAGAAGAAAATAAGCATTGAGGAGTAGTATCGATAGGAGGGTCTAAAGTCGTCCTAACAAAATCAAGATGTTTAGGTGGCCCCTCATAAGCATGAGGAAAAATAGTATTAGTTTCAGCCACTTTTGTACTATGATGATTTTCAGCAGGCCCAAGATAATATTCAGTAGGAACAGTAGAAATGTTTTCTTTCTCATTCTGAATAGCTTCCAGATTTACAACTTCAAAATTTGTGTTGTCTGAAACATCATTTCTTTGAACAACATTAATCGAATCGACATTTAGGAGCATAAAAGAAGATGGATTAACCACATTACCAATAGTTTTGACAAAAATAGGGTAGTTATCAACTTCACTACGAACAACATTAATAAGAGGCATGGACACATGAGGAGGTTGCTCGAGGGGGTGTTGATTTTCCCTTATTCCTTCATTCGATTCAGATGCCACAATAGGCCCCACAAGATGCCCAAATTTGAGGGAATGGGAAGACGAATTCTTTTTTAAGTGTGGATGTAATCTATAACAGTGCGAAGGAATATGACCAAACATTCGACAGTGTGAACAATAAGGAGAATGATTTTCTAAATCCACTTTTTGCCAGTACCCTTTAAATTCTGACCCGATCCAGATCTCATCACAAAAAGGTTGAGTAACATCCCGCTCAACCAAGACACGCTAGGACATGAGCCTTAGAAGGTCTTTTTAACAAATAAGTGTGCACTTCCATCTTTAAAGGTTTTTCATACGCCGTAGTAAGAGAAAATAAAATCTATCCAGTTTTTCATACGCCGTAGTAAGAGAAAATAAAATCTCATGATTGAACAAATGAAATTTTAATCCCAGGAAACGCACCCAAACCAGGATCATAGAGGATTCCTCTTTAGGATCAAAATCCTTTGTCCATATCAACATCTTCATAGGGACACCAATAATTTTAATGACCCTACTAGAAAACAACCTAGTATAGTCCTCATCATTAGCCAACTAAATAAGAATATGATGCCCATCTAACAAACTAATTTTCTAGAACCTAGTATGTTTCAAATCATCAAAATCCCTATGAATCAACTCGAACTTAGGATGCCTAAATAAAACTTCCCAACTAGAACATGCCTAGCCAAAGATGCAAGAATAGTGGATTCTTCAACAGAAACAAACATAGCAAATTTACCATTTTTATTTCTTGTTTTTTGAATAAAATTAGAATCACCACCTAACAACAAAGCTTCATGAAAATTTTGAGGAAAAAACCCCTTGTCACTAACCTTAGCTGATTGGGCCCCTGAGAGAGCCTCTGCAAAGGTCCGATCCATCAAACGCAAACAACAGAAGTGAAAGAAACCCCACTGAGGTACATTCAGTAGACCAAACAGAGAAAGGAAACAAGAAAGAAAATAGATCTAGAACAGTGAAAGTAAAAAAAAAATTGGAAACTAAAGGAATAAGAAATAATGAAAAAGAAACCACAAAAGTTGGAACAAAAAGAAGAGAAAATCAGAGAAAAAAACCTAAGAAAAAGCACCACAAAAAATGCCACAGATCTGGAAAAAGAGAAACACCGAAAACCTCCAAAACCAAGCGGAAAAAATCGAAAACCTCCAGATCCGGATCCAGGAAGAGCAGATCTAGCGAGAAAATAGTAAAGAAAAAAGGAAACATGAAAGGTCTCACCCAATCAAACTTCTGTAGATGAAGCCCTAACAAGGAATCCCATTGTCGCCACAGCTCTCTCCTGATCCAAGCTCCTCCATCGCTATATATATATATAGTTTTGGCAGAATGGCTCTTTTAGACGTTGTTAATGGTCTAATCTCAGCTTATATCAAGTTCTACTTTGCTCTAGCTCTTTTTCTCTTCTCGGGCATTTGCATTTCAAATTATTATTGTTCCATTGCTTAGCTTCTCTATTACTGTTTGGTTTTATTTTTGAAGCTTGGGGTTTGTCTTTGCTGGTTCAATTACTTACTCTACTTTCCAAATAGTTCCTCTTTTGCTCTGAATTGTTTGTTTCACCTGTACTTTTGGCTCTCTGAAAAATCTTGTTCTATGGTGAGTTTTCAGTGATGACTGATTTAAATGCCATTAACCTTGCCACTAATATTTAGTGGGCTAAGGCCACATTTGCAGACATTTGCAGACATTGTTGGGCATTGTTGGGAAAGGCTTGGAAAATGTCCAAAACCCAGATGACCTAGTCTTCCCTCAAGAGTTTCATGAGGGAAATGACCCTCTTTTCAAACCTATTTGTAAGAAAAGTGGGAAGATGGCTATCTTTTTTACTGAGGAGGACATCAATGGCCTTATAGAAAGCTACAAATTCTCATTAATTGGCAAATTTCAACTTGGTCATCCTAGAATGGAATTCATGAGAAGATTTTTTGATGGACTAAAATTCAAAGGAGCTTGGAAAATGGGACTTCTTGATGGGAGGCACATACTCATCAACCTAACAAAGGAAGAAGGCTATGCCAGAATATTCTCAAAACAGTCCATACTGATTGAAGGCATCTCAATGAAGTTATTAAAGAAGGACACCTGATTTTGACCCTAGTAAAAAATTGCCAATTTTCCCCATTTGTTTTAAGTTACCAGAGCTTAAACTCCACTTCTTCAACCATAAAGTTCTTTTCAATATAAGCAAAGCTTTGGGAAGACCATTGAAGTTTGATGCTCCCACCTTTAATCTATTAAGACCATCTGTTGCTAGAATATTGATTGAAAGAGAATAACATTACCATATGTGGAGGAAATTTGGTTGGATATTGAGCATAATGGATATTGGCAGAAAATCATAGCTGAATAAAGGCCATATTATTGCTACCATTGCAAAATGTTTCGCCATACTGATGAGAAATGCTTTAGACTTCATCTTAATCTTAGAAGAAGGTTAACCAGATCTAATCTTGAGGAAAAAAGAGGTCCAACAAATTGAGATACCAACTGATGATAGAACTGCAGTCCATGATTCTGAATTTGTTGGGGCAAGGACTTAGGTGGCTTCTTTGTAGGAGTTGGCAAAGTTATATCATAATATTGTTAAATGTGTTGTTAACCCTCATAATCCTATGTAAACTATTCCACTTCCTCAAGTTGAGCAACTTCACTCTACCGCAGCATCACCTCAGGTTGAACAAGTTGAACAATTACAGTGTACTACAATTCAAACACCCCCTGTTGAAATTAGGGATACTGTTATTGATATTCCTTTGGAAGCTCCTTTACTAATGCATATGGCAAAATATTTAGAAGAGGGTTGGCAATTGTAGAAATCAAAAAAAGAAGAAAATTCCTTGGGAATTAAGGAATCTCCTTACTTCCTCTTCTTCTTTGGAGGAAGACCTCACCCTCCCCACTAGCACAGTTAGGACTAGGAGGAGGGGAAAGTCCACTTCAATTGGATGATGAATTTTATCTGCTGGAATGTTAGGGGATTAGCACATCCTAGATCCCTTAATAGAATGCTGGCACTTAATACGATGTATAAACCTTGGATCATTGCTATTCCTGAACCTACGATATCCAAACACATCAAAAAAATTGTGAGGAAATTCTCTGGATTCCAGCTAATTGTTAACACTAATAGTAAAATTTGGTTGTTCTGCAGGAAGGAAATTCTGTGTACTGTCATCAAAGATGGGGACCAATTTATACATGTGAAGCTTAATTTAAATAATTATAATGGCTTTCCCACTTTTATCTATGTTGGCTGCTCTTCCACTGCTAGATAGGAACTATGGCAATAGTTGCATGACTTCAGCAATTCTATGACAGATTTCTGGTTTGTTGGCGGTGATTTCAACAGCCTCTCCTCACCCAATGAGAAGAAGGGTGGGAGATCTCCTGATATCAATCTTATGAATTTCTTCAATGATAATATCCAGTTTGCTAGACTTTATGATTTGGGATTTACTAGTCCTAAGTACACATGGATAAGGGAGAGGATATGGGAGAGGCTGGATAGAATATTGGTGAATGACATCTGGTTTAGAGATCTCCATACATATGTTCAACATCTTACTATGAGTGGGTCTGACCATAGACCCTTATTAATATATCTGCTAACACTTCTAAAAGTAAATCCAACTTCACATATCTGAATTTGTGGTCCATGCATTGTGATTTTTTAAATCAAGTCTTCCTAGCTTGGGCTGATGTACACCATCACAATCTTGGTATCAAACTCTAGCTTTTACATAAAAAGACACTAAGCATCTCTCTAAGTGGAACTGAGAAGTGGTGGGGAACATTGATAGCAAGGTTCTGGAGGCTGAAAAGAGGGTATTGAATTGAACAAGGTTCTGGAGGCTGAAAAGAGGGTATTGAATATTGAACATCTCCTGGTCAATGGATCTGGGTCTGAAACTGATCAACATTCTGCTAATGAAGAATTTATGGAATCCATCTCTATGCAAGAGGATTTCTATGCTAAAAAGGCTAATAGGATTAAATTCTGTGAAGGTGATAGAAATTCTAAATATTATCATGCCTGCATCAATTATAGGAGGAAATAAAATACTATTCACAAAATCACTACCCACGATGGACAATTGATTACATCTGCTGCTGGGATAGCTTTGAATGTTGTTCAGTATTTTCAAGAAATTTTTAAGAAACCTCCTGTCAAACCTCCTGTCCCCAAGAAACCTCCTGTCCCCAAGCCTTCCATTCAATGCACTCTTTTTGATAAAGAAAGGGAGTTCACTCAAAGCCCTTCACTCACTCATGTTCCTGATGAGAAGAAAATCTAGGAAGCCCTTAATTCTACTAACAGCTCTAAGGTTGCTGGACCAGACGGGTTCATAGCTTATTTTTACAAAAAGGCTTTGTTGATTGTGAAAGGAAATGTTATTGCAATAGTCCAAAGTTTTTTCTGGGGTGCTGATCTGCCAAAAATTTTTTCCTCTTCTACTATTACTTTGGTTCCAAAAGGAAAAACTTCTCATAAATGGGAAAGTTTCAGACTTATCGGCTTTACTTCTGTCATTTCAAAGATTATCATCAAGGTCTTGGTCAATATATTACAACCTCACCTGAATCAAATTATCAGCAGAATCAGACAACTTTTATCAAGGGCAGAAGCATAGTGGATAACATTCTATTGGCCTAAGTGTTGGTATTGGATCTGGACAGAAGCACTAGAGGAGGTAATATTATTCTTAAATTGGATATTAGTAAAGCTTATAACACAATCAGTTGAAACTTTATTGAACAAGTTCTCATTGCCAGAGGTTTTTCTCTTTCTTTTGTTTCTCTAATCAATAGATGGCTGACAAACAATTTTCATTCTGTCCTTTTAATGGGAATTCACATGGCTTCTTTAGTGCATCCAGAGGTATTAAACAAGGTGACCCACTCTCTCCTACCTTCTTTATTTTGATTTTTGACTACTTATCCAAAGCTTTGAATGAGATGTCTATTAGGAAACCTCACTTCTTTTATAGTCATAGATCTTCCAATGTAATCAATCAGTTGGCTTTTGCTGATGATATTATTATCTTTTCCAAGGCCTCCAAACCTGCTGTTAGAGTGTTTATGTAGTGCTTGGAGAATTTATAGGATATTTATAAAATAAAAGTGAATGTCCAGAAGTGCATTTCTGTTTTTAGCAAACATTGCAAGAGTGAGTTTAAGCATTGGGTCTCAGATTTTGCTTTACCAACAGCTGCCTTCCTATGAAATATCTAGGAGTGTTTCTGATCAAGGGGAGAAGTAAAAAATTTCAGTTTGACCATATCCCTGAATAGTTTCATTGCAAACTTCAGGCTTGGGAGAATACTTATTTATCCAATGGGGATAGGATAACCCTTCTGAAGAGTGTTTTATCTGCCATTCCATCTTATCTATTGCAAATAAATGTTACGACAAAGGGTACTCAAAGATTATTGGAAGGAATGTTCAATAGATTCCTGTGGGCTGGCCAAAGGAAATAAAAACACTGTACCTCTTGGGTTAAGGTTTGTAAACCGTTAAAGGAAGGAGGTTTAAGCTTTAATTCCTTCCCTCAATTAATGCACAATAACCTTTGTAAGCTCTGGATTAAATTCATATCCCAGGACTCTCTTTGGGCTGAATTCTAAAGGGGTAAATACTGTAAACAACAGAACCCTAGTCATATTTCTAATGGTTTGGGGAACTCTCCTATTTGGAAAAAGAAGCTACAGGTTAGGGAGGAAGCTGAATAAATGTTTGTCTGGGAGATTGGTGAAGGATTGGTAAACATTTGGTGGGATAATTGATCTGTGGAAGGCAGTCTGCTTCAAGACCACACTGTCCAAGCCTCCCCCAAGTTAGTTAAGGATGTATGGGAGAATGACAATTGGAATCTGAACCCTATCCTTCCATTCTGCAACCCAACTTAGCTCTCTAATATTCATGAAAATCTCTATTATCCAAGTAAAAAAGGATAGAAAAGTGATTAAAAAGAACCTTTCTTAACCTACCCCTCTCCAATAGGAGGTGGATTGGGGTCATATGATTTGGAACAGGTTTCTCACTCCTCCGATGTCTTTCTTCATTTGAAAACTCTTCTCTAAGCTGATTCCCACTGATAATATCTTGAAATTGAAGGGTCTTAGAGGTCCCTCTAGATGTACTTTTTGTCTGTCAATGGAGGAGACCCTTGCTCACCTTTTCTTTGCCTGTCCTTTGGCCTAGTAAGTTTGGAATTTTATTCTAGCAAAGCTTAATGTTCGTGCCATGAATCTTTCATGGGATGTTTTCTATAATTGCCGGTCTGATTGGAGGGGTGCTAAACTTCAAGATATCCCTAATATTGTGGCTTATTTTTTTTGGATGGCTAGAAATTAATTGAAATATGAAGATACTCCCTTAGATGCCATGAAAGAGTGTGAAAGTGGGTCTGAACTGCATAGCTTATCTTCAAAAACTGATTAAATTTAAAAAGTTTAGTGTTGTATTAGAGCTGGCCCCGTCTTCCAAACCTCCTATTACTAAAGTTCTTAAGATATGATGTTCTCTCCCTCAGAATGGATGGATAAAGGTCAACACTGATGGTAGTTATACTTCATAATATGCAGGTCTTGGTGGTGTCTTCGGGAATCAAAAGGGGAAGTGCATTTTATATTTCCATTCTCCTGTTTTGGCTGTGGATCCTCTTGAGGTTTAATTTCAAGCTATTTTTTGGGCTATCTATTTTGCTAAAGCCTGTAGTTTTAATCAACTGTAGGTTGAATCTGATTCCTTACTACTTATCAACATCATCAAGGGTTCTTTTGACATCCCTTGGAACTTAATTTGATGAATTTATGGGATTGATCTTCTGCTGAAGAACTGCTCTACAGTTTTCACTCACATACATAGAGAAGGTAATAGACCATCCAAATGGTTGGCTAGAAGGGGTCTCCAAATAGAAGTCTCATTGGTTAGCAAGAGGATTCCTCCTCCACTGGCCTTCCTATTGTCCAGTGACCTTCTTTCTCCCCCTTACATTAGATAGTCAATAGTTTCCTCTTTTTGGATTGTCTTTTCTTTTGAGAGATTGCCTTCTTTTTATAGATCCACTTCACTTGTTTTGTAATGGAATGGTGCAATGCTCCTTATACAATATATAATTAATTTAAGAAAGTAGTTTTACATCTAATATAAGGAAGAGAAGTAAGATCTCTCCTTATAAAAAAAACAAGCTCTAAAGAAGGAAGTACATCAATCTTTGACATCATAGACATTGCACCATGGGAAGCTAGCCAATTAGCACACTTATTACCTTCCCTTAGAATATGACTCCAAATAATTTATATGTTTTTAGTGGCTCTCATATTGGTAATTTGCATGAAAAGAGAGACCAAGAACCAAGGTGGAGAAAGGTTTTTCTTTAACATTTGAACCAGCCAAGTAGAGTCCAGTTCCAAGTTTAAATGATTCCATCCCATAGCAGCAACAATATTAATGGCCCAGGCAACAGCTAAAGCTTCAGCATGTAAAGCATTAATGACTACCATAGGAGACCGAAAAATACCCAAAGTGGTTTCTGAAAATCCCTCCAATGCTAGCACTGTTCCTCATGAAACTACCGTCAGTGTTGATCTTTATCCATGGGTGTATGGGTTTTCTCCAATAAATCATAGTAATGTTTAAAGGAGAGGGGGTTGGGGTCTTTGGATCCTTGATGCAAGAATATTTATAGACTTTAACTTTGTAACCCATAAAATTAATTATATTGAAAATATAAGCATGAAAACTGATTCTTATTTGAGCACAACTAGTGACATTGCGATCATATTTGTTGCTTTTCCTTGCCATCCATACGAACCAAGTAATAATGAATGGAATTATATCAACATTGTTTCCTTCCAGATTCTCCAACAGTCAATAAAATTATAACAATGCAGCAGGTGAGATGGGAGATGGATTTTTGAAATAACGTGCAACCAGACCACTTTTGCAATAGCACCAGAGAAAAACAAACGAGAAAAGGATTCCTAATGATGACAACATAGATTACATGTTGATGGGCCTTATAACCCCTTATGTTTGAGGATATAATCAGTAGGATTAATTTTATGGAAGCATCTCCAAGCAAAAAAGGTTATAGAGGGGCTACGATATGTTACCCACATGGCCTTACCCCAATCATGTGAAGGCCAAGTATGTAAAGTGTAATAAGCAAACTTGGTAAGTGACATATGTTGAGGATTTTTTCTCACAATTTTTTTAGGAGTATATGGAGTTATATGAATTTTTGTAATTTGATGCATCTGTTTTGGGTCCACCATAGAAGCCAACTTGTCATTGTTCCAATGCTAAACAGTCCAACAATGCTGAATTGGAAGTCTGAGAGATGAATCAAAATTTATAAGTGGATTCAATTTACCATAAAGTAACCAATTGTCCCACTAAAAATCAACTTTGACTTCCCCAACTTCCCAAATAAATAAATCTTCAGCAACGTTCTGACTTTGAGAAGTTCAGACCAAATTCTAGAATCCCAGTTTTCTTAAGTATGGTTGTTGGATGTGAATATTTACAATAATTCATCTTCATGAAATTAGCCGATAGAGAATTTTGTGCTCTAAATTTGATCCATAACTTGCAATAGAAAATATCATGTAGATGTTGGAAGGATTTCATACCCAGCCCCCCCAACAGAAAGAGGGATACATAACTTATCCCATCTAAACTAGTGAGCTTGTTTGTGCTTCCCTTCTCACAGAAACTTATTAAGCATCACCTCCAAATTCCTTTGGGTACTCTTTTTCATTTTCAGCATTTGCATAATGTACGTAGGAAAGGAGGAGATAATAATTTTCACTAAAGTCAGTCTTCCCCCTGTGAGAGATAAGCATTGGTCCAGCATGAGATCTGTCTAGAGACTTTAGAGACTGAGACTTTAGAGACTACATCACATCATCAAATTGAGTTTGCTTTTTCCTCCCCTTGATTAGTTGCACCCTAAGATACATAAGAGGGCTAACGGTAGATTTGAATCATGTGTAATCCTTGATCCATTTCTTAGTAGCTGCAGGAATATGCTTGCTGAAGATAAGTTGACATTTTTTAGGATTCAAAAAGAGACCAGAGACCTATTGAAAAAGGTTTAGCAGACTAAACAACATCTTTACAGTAGGGTTGGAAGCATTAGAAAATAAAACAATATCATCTTCATAACTTAAAAGACTTATGGAAAAGTTGGATTTATTGGCAAAATTAAGGTACTCCTTATCAATAAAGTGCTGATTGAGAAGCATAGAAAGATAGTCCACTGCCAAAATGAAAATATATGGAGATAGGGGTTCTCTTTGTTCAATGCCTCTAAAAGATTGAAACTGCCCTTGGGAATTACCATTTACCAGGATAGTGTAATAATTATAATGTATCCATCTTTGGATCACCTAACAGAAAGAGACCTTGAATCCTCTTGCTTTAAGTACCTTCAAAATGAAATTCCAGTTGATAGTATCATAAGCTTTTAAAACATCAAGTTTGTACATGAGATTCCCACCCGTGCATGGCTTGTCAATATCCAAGAAAAGCTCTTGACTGAGTAAGACATTATCAGTAATTTGTCTTCCTGCAACAAAAGCAGATTGGTTAGGAGCAATCAACAAAGGAAAATATCGTTTTAATCTAAACAACAATAGCTTGCTAATGAGCTTAGACAACACAGTTGTAAGAGAGAATGACCTGAAAGGATCCCAGCTTGATTTTTGTTCTCCTTTAGAAACTAAAGTAATGGTGGAAAGAGTAAAATACTTTGGCATGTCAGCCCCATGAAGAAAGCTTGGATAGCCTCCACAATCTCCCCTTTCACAATTGATTAAACTTTTTTGTAGAAGGTGGAGGTAAACCCATCAGCTCCAGCAGCTTTGTCACTATCAATTGAACATAAAGCCTGCCAAATTTCATCTTCAGAAGGAACAGATGTTAGATCAAAAGTATCGTTATCAGAAAATCTGTCATTAAGAAGTCCTGGATTGAAATACTGAAGGCTTGGAAACCTTAGGACAAGACAGAAGAGTCTGAAAATGACTTATAGCATTTTGATGTATACGGTCAGCATCCTAAATCCAACAGCCATTGCTTAATTTGATCTTCAAAATAGTATTAGATTGTCTTCTTTGTTTAATACAAGCATGATAGAACTTTGTATTTCCGTCCCCATCAACATATTTTTTAGCACTGCCTTTTGTTTATAGAATTTTTTCTCCCAATGAGTAGCTCTAAGAAGGATTACATTAGCCTTGACAAGTATTTGTTCATCAGTGAGACCTAACTGAAGGTTTAATTCTGCCTCCTTCACAGCTTGTTCAGCCTCCTCAACCTTTAAAGTTAAATTTCTAAAACAGTTCCAATTATAGGATTTTTGGTGCTTAGACACTACCTTCTGAATTTGCCACAATTTGATCCAAGATGGTAGAGAGTTATCAGGAAGTGAAACAGATTGTATGAAGGGAAGAAAATCAGGATGTTCCACCCAAACATTGAAAAATCTAAATCTTGGAATGAGAAAGGATTGAGTAAGGGAAGTAGATTTCAATAAGGGTCTATGGCCTGAACAAATGTAAGGCAGATATGATACTAAAGTAATGAAGTTGACTTCTAGCCAAGCATGATTGACTAGAAATCTGTCAATTTTTTCATGAAGATTTCCTCTCTTCCATGTATCAAGCGACCCCTGATGTGGATGTTCAGAAAGATCAGTGCTCATGATGTTATTAGTAAGAGAAGAATTTTATTAATATCTACAGGTTTCCCACCCCATTTCTCATTCAATCTAGCTACACTATTAAAGTCCCCAACAATAATCTAAGGCCCTTTGACAGAAATTTTCAGCTGATGAATTTGTTGCCACAACCCAGCCTTTTGTCCTGCAAAACTACCTGCATAAATAAATGTAGCCTCAGTATGGAGGAAGTTCCATTTAACAATATGTAGAAATTGAGTCTGATTGTCCAAGAGCTGAACATTGACCTCCTTCCTATAGAAAAGCCAGATTTTATTATTTAAATTATTCAAACAAAAGAACTTAGGGAACTGTTTTAGGAATCTGCTGGGGTGCTATGCACTAGGGTTTCCAAAATGGCAAAGCACAACAAATTATGCTTCTTAACTAAGTTTTTAAGTCTGATCAGGGAATTTGGATTAGAAATCTCCTTGATATTCCAACACAAAAGCTTGATCATAGTGAGTGTAGAGAATGCCCTACATCTGCCTTACGAGACAGTAAAAATATCTGTCAAGGCCCAATTTAGAAAATTTGAAGGTTCATAAGAGGGAGAGATGGAAGAAGGAATAAATGCAGATAAATCAAAGCCTGGGGTAAGAAAATAGGAAAAACACTCAGTAGATTAACAAGAAACAAAAATTCAATAGAAATAAAAAAAAACAACATATATATATATATATATATACATGAAGTAACAATATTCTTAAAGACTTGGATTGGCTAAAAGCCCAAAGCAAACAGTAGGAATTGTTAATCATTTGGGTGGGGGGAATGAAGTGAAGGCTAGGATCTGGATCTTATTTTCCTTCTAGTAGCAAGAGAAGCTCCAGTCTTTACCATACTACTATGAGTCATTGAAATAACATCAATCTGTAATCTTTAAATTTCAATGGCTTGTTTTTTTTTCCTTTTGGATGTCTGAACCTGCCAGTCTTCCTCTAGAAGATTTGTCAGTTCAACAATTTTCCTTTCATCAAGAACAGCGGGAACTCGTATGTCATTCAAAGGATCCTTGAAAGGTTCCTCCAATCTCTCATCAGATGAAAAAGTGGAAGGAGTAATTATAATGACAGTGTGAGTTCCTCCCTTATAACTCCAGTGGAAGAAGCAGAAGGAACATTAGAGTCAAAAGGAGCAGTAGAAATTTGTGAGTTATCCAGTGATCCTTCTTCAATATCATTAGATGCTTCAGCCACAGAAGGGGAAATCTTCTAAGTGGGATTCTTCTCTTTCCC
>NW_018218988.1:49431-55449 GCF_001263595.1 Phalaenopsis equestris
TCCCTAGAATTGTTATTTTGGATGGAGGATGCAATCTGTAGAACCTATCCTTAGTGTGTTTAAACATATTACAATGCTGACAATAATAATGCCTTTTCTATAATATAATTTCTTTCTATAACCCTTCCTTATCAGAGCCAATCCAAACTCTTTTCACTTCAGGCAAAGTGATGTCCCTTTCTATGAGTATTCGTTCTAGCTAAAGCAGACCTTACCTTGTTGTATGTAGGGGTATCAACTTTTAAAGTCTACCCAAAGCATAACCATAGTTAAATAAAGCATTCATATTGTAAAAAGGGAGGGGAAGACCAGGTAACTGTAACCAAAGAGGAACCAGAGTTGGTTCTTTACTTGGATAAAGTGCAGGTGTCCATTTTATTAATTTAATGGTGGTCCATGCAATAATTACATATTATTGTGCAAAAAGACTAGTATAGTCTTCTTCAATAGTCAATTGTATCAATAAATTCCTTCCATAAAGCCAACCCAACTTCCAAGCTCCAATAAATTTTACAGAATCAAAAAAGTATCTCACATGCTCCATCTTAGGATGACCTAGCTGGAATTTGCCCACAAGAGTAAGTTTAACTCCCTCATTCAAGGAAGTGATCTCCTGTGGTGAAAAATAAATGGTAAGCTCACCTTCTTTACATCCTAGAGGATGAATACAGGGGGAAGCCCCCTTACCAGCAACAGGATCATGAAATTCATGGGAAAAAACCAATAAATCTATGTCCTGTAGTACCTCATTGGACTGGCCAACCACCCTAGCATTGGTGGCCTTGGTCCTTTGAATATTGGTCTCAATATCAATGGGTGAAGCTATGGAAAGAAGCAAACCAGGAAACCTCTGGTTCCCCCTTCACCAACACAACTACCAACCAGTCCCTCAAACCACCAAACAGGGAAAACAACCAGAAAAAATAATGGAAAAGCAACTCAAAGAAAAGTAAGGAACCAAAAAAACCAGGAAACCACAAAGCCACTCCAAGCAAGTAGCCCCAAACCAAAGAAAATCCAAAAAATAAACCAAAAACAGCATATAAAGCCCTTCTCCACCACAGTCCAACTCAATAGCAAGGAGCAACGGAACAGTAATTCTAAAAATTTTGAAAAAGCTAAGAGCCCGGGAAACCAAAAAATCACTCCAACAAGGAGATACAACCAGAACAAGCTCCAAGAAGACTTCCAAAACGCAGAAAAAACCCGTCTCCATCATCAGCTTACCAACCAAGAGAGCAAAAACCCCATGGAAACCCTAGCAGAGCTAGCAGGGCCGACACCACCAACTTCATAATCATATATATATATATATATATATATATAGGGTTTTGAACTTTGCAAAATATTGAGAACATTGTATTTCCTCAAGCTTATCATGATGCTTCCTTTGGAAAAGGGGTCTGTCACTTTGTGAAATCTTTACGTAGAAAAGGAGGAAAGGCGGCTGTTGTTTTCTCTGATAATGAAATCTGCTCTTTGGCCGAGGCTCAAAAATTTACCCTGGTGGGAAAATTTCAATTCAGCCACCGAAAAATGGATGAAATTAGAAAATATTTTGACGACTTGAAGTTGGTTGGTGCTTGGAAGGTTGGGTTGATGGATGAAAGACATATTATGATTCAATTAACTAAAGAAGAGGATAATGCAAGGCTTTTCACAAAACAAGTTCTTTTTTTGGATGGTATCTCTATGAATTTGTTAAAATGGACCATTGATTTTGATCCCTCAAAGGAACCCCCAATAGTTCCCTTTTGGTTCAAACTTCTTGGGTTGAAGCTACATTTCTTCAATCACCAAGTAGTGTTTATTATTGGCACTGCCCTTGGAAGACCAATGAAACTTGATGCTCCCACTTTTACCTCTCAAGACCTTCTGTGGCTAGAATTTTGGTGGAAAGGGACATCACCCAACCTGAAGTAGATGAAATATGGTTGGGCACTGCTAACAATGGATATTGGCAGAAAATTGTTATGGAGAAAAGGCCTTATTACTGTTACAACTGTAAGATGTTTGGGCACACTGACAATAGATGTTTCAGACTGCATCCCAAGAAAAGGAACTTTATCTGTGGACACACTCCTACTCCTACACAACAAAATGCTTCACTGCCTATGGATCGTGCCTCCCCTACAAGGACCTTGGCCCAAAATCTTGACACTGCTCCCCAACTTCCTTTAAAATCTTTAACCCTTGGAAATGTTGATTGCCCCCCTGGTGTAGGTTCAATCTGAGGCTCCGTTTGAAGGAAACTCTGAAAATTTGCCTCCTCCCATTGTCCCTCCCTTGTCTATGGCTTTAAATCATCAAGCTGACCCCAACTTCTTACCTCTTAATCCCAAAACTATTGAAGCTTTTGTTTTAACTCCTGTTGTGGATGTTCCTACTGAAGGTACATCTGAAACTTTCACTAACCTGATCCCTTTGATCTCCCCTACTCCCATTGATGTTCCCACATCTCCATGTGTAGCACCTGGAGGAGTGGTATTTGAAGTGGGATCAGCTGATATGTCCAATGTTTTAAAATTTTTTTCTTCTAACAAGGGCCACATTGATCTTCCTGCACTACAGTCACCTACTATCAATGTGTTTGAGGATTATCTTGTCCAATAGTTGAACTTAGACCTGGAGAAAGAATGGCAGATCCACCAGTCCAAAAGGAAAAAGAAACAGTTGCAATAGCTGAAGCATAATGTTGTTATCCCTTGGGAATCTATGTCCAAAATTTTGGAATCTCTTCCTAGAATAAGGAGGAGAGGAAAAATTACCAATGATTAACCTCCTTTGTTGGAATGTTAGGGGATTGTCACATCCTAGGTCCCTTAACAAATTACTTCACTTAAATAGGATGCACAAACTCTGGTGTATTGTTCTTCTTAAACCCATGGTCTCTAAGCACCAAGCTAGAATCATTAAAAAATTCTCTGGCTTTCAATTTTCTTCCTAATTGTAATAATAAGATTTGGCTTCTCTGCAGGAAAGAAGTCACTTGGCAAATTCTATTCTTTTAGACCATCCTTATTTTCTTCATTTATCCCTATCTTTGGCAGGTCATTTTGCTCATGCTACTTTTCTTTATGCCACAAGCTCATCAGCTGGGAGGGTGGAAATTTGGAAGGAAATATATAATTTGAGCCTAAATATCTCCTCAAAGTGGCTGGTTTGTGGGGACTTTAACTGTATGACTTCTCCTGATGAAAAGGAGATCAAGACATCCTTGAATTCAATTGATAGTAACAAAGCTGCTGGACCAGATGGTTTTTCAGCAGATTTCTACAAAATAGCCTGGAATGTTATTAAAAGAGAGGTTATTAATGTTGTGCAAGCTTTCACTGGTCAAGATCCCACTAAATACTTCACTTCTTCTACCATTGCCCTCATACCCAAAGAGACAATTTGTAATAGATGGAATCAGTTCAAACCAATAAGTTTCACCAGTGTGATAACCAAGATCATTAGCAAGGTGCTGGTGGCTAGAATTCAACCCCACCTGCATAGGATTATCAGTAACAACCAAACTGCAATTATCAAAGGAAGAAGCATTGTGGACAATGTTCGTTTAGCTCAGGAATTATACCAAGATCTGGATAAAAGCTGCAGGGGGGAAATCTGATCTACAAATTGAACATTTGCAAAACTTATGATACTGTTCACTTGGACTTCATTGAGGAGGTTCTAAATGCTAGAGGCTTTAATATGGATTTCATAATTTTAATCAGGAGGTGATTGAACAACAATGCTCACTCATTAATCATCAATGGAAAGGCACATGGCTTCTTTAAAGCCACTAGAGGAATCAAGCAAGGTGACCCTCTCTAACCTAGTATTTTCATTTTAGTTTTTGATTATCTTTCTCTTATTCTCAACTAAATTTCAAATTTATCCCCTCACAATATTTTAAAGCATAGATCAAACATTGCCATCAGTCAACTATCATATGCAGATTATGTGATTCTTCTCTCAAAGGCTATTAAACCTACAGCTAGGCAAATTCAAAAACTTCTCAATGAATTTCTGTTGTGTTTTGAACTACAGCTGAATAAGCATAAATGTAGTATTTACTTCAGCAAAGGTGTTAAACATCCTTTTAGATAATGGGTTTCTTCTTATAATGGTTTTCAAATTCCTAACTCACATCTAAAGTATTTGGGGGTTCACTTGCAGAAGGGTACGACCAGAAAAACACAATTTGATGAGGTGGTTACTAGGATCCAATCTAAGCTTACAAACTGGACTAATTCATTTCTATCCAATGGAGGAAGGATTACCCTCCTAAAACATGTCTTGTCAGCTTTCCCCTCTTACATCCTACAAATGGCAACTAGGAAAAAGAGTACACAACAGCTACTTGAGAAAACTTTCAATAAATTTCTTTGGTCTGGTCAAAGAAACCAAAAACATTAGACTAATTGGAAAACTATTTGCAAACCAATTCATAATTGGGGACTAGGGTTCAGAAGTTTAAATTATCTACAACATATCAACTTCTGCAAGTTGTGGATTCATTTCAGAGCTCAAGAGTCCCTTTGGGCTATTTTTCTCAAAGGAAAGTACTGTAGGGGATCTCACCCCTCTCTTGCATCTTCTAAATTGGGAGACTCCAATGGTCTCAAATGATCAAAATTAAAGATAAAGTCGAGGAATATTTTATATGGGATCTAGGAGAGGGGAGTTAAAACTTTTGGCTTGACAACTGGATGGGGGATGGGAAGCTCTCAGATAGAACTACTGTTCCCTTTCCAACATCTACCAAAGTCTCAGATTGCTTGAATGAGTGTCATTGGAATCTTATTTCTTAAACAACATTCTGGATAATTCAACAATTCATAAGATAAACAACATCCCTGTGGACCCTTCTAAGAAAGATAAATTTATTTCCAAACAAGGTGTTTCCCAATATATTTCTTCTTATATATATTCACAACAATCACATGGGGTGAGTTTTCTCTGGGGGAAATCTATATGGAACAAGTTCCTCTCCCCCTCTATGTCTTTCTTCTATTGGAGAATCTTCTCCAAATGACTCTTAAATGATGATAACCTAAAACTGAAGGGATTGAGAGGCCCTTCCTACTGTATTCTTTGCAAAGGGCATGAGGAAACCACTGAACATCTTTTTTCCAATGCTTCTTTGTCCAACAAGTCTGGTCTATTGTACATAGCAATTTGAAAGTGCAAACCATCAAACTTACATGGAAGAATGTCTTTCATTGATGGAAAGACTTGCTTCATTTAAAACTCATGGAGATACCTTGTGTGGTGGCCTGGTTCTCTTGGATGGCTAGAAATAAGGCCAAATTTGATGAACATCTATCCCTTCCCTCTAAGGTGGCAGCAAAATATTTAGCTTTTCTGAAAAAAATTACTGACTAGAAGGCCTTTCCTGACCTTCTTATGACTAAATATATGGCTATTAAACTTAATTTGGAGCATCCCCTAGTGTATTGGCTTAAACCTCCGGCTGGTTGGCTGAAAGCTAACACAGATGGCAGTTTCTATAGATCCACTGCTGGCATTGGTGGATTGTTAAGGAACTCAAATGGTGTCTGTCTGCTCCATTTTCTGTCTCTTTTATCTGTTGTTGAAGCATTGGAAGCTAAGGCTTTGGCTATCTATTGGGCCATCTATAATGCATCCAAAGTCAAAATTCAAAACCTTATTGTTGAGACAGATTCTAAGGTCATGATTAGCATACTTTTTAATACCACCTCCTGCCCCTGGCACATTCTACAATGGAACAACATAATTTTTTATAGCTCCCAAGGTATCAATCTAAAGTTCCTATTTATACACAGAAGGAAACAGATCAGCCCACTGGCTTGCACATGCTAGTGTTGGGGCTGATAGACCCAACATCACCAAGGATGTTCCCCCCTCGTCTTTTTCTTCTCAAGGGAGATCTTATTAATCTGTGATTCTACAGAGCTTTGTAATCTGTGACTTCTATTTTTTGGTTTTGGAAATATATATATATATACATATTCGCACACACACAAAGATATATATATATATATATAT
>NW_018218989.1:0-898 GCF_001263595.1 Phalaenopsis equestris
CCTTATAAATCTTAACATTTTCAAAAGAATCATTTTTGATTTCTTCGAGCTCATTCAGTTGCAATGAATTGTTTAATAACCCAAAAATATTTATGCTCCAATTTACTGGTAAGTGATAAGTCTTTATATAAATAAGTCTATATGGAGACATTCCTATATGAGATTTATAAGTTATTCTATAAGCTCGTAATGCGGTATATAATCTAGCAAACCAATCCTTTTTATGAGGATTTATAGTCTTTTCTAATATTATTTTAATTTCAAGATTAGATAATTATGTTAGACCACTAGTCTGGGGATGATAAACAGTAGAGATCCTATGCTCTATATCATATTTTTCAACCAAATTTTCAATTCTTTTATTCCTGAAATGAGATCCCTCGTCTGTAATGATTTTCCCTGACGTTCACCAAAATGGAAGTTGTTGGTTGTCGGAATAGGAATCTTGACGAACGATTTATTTTCTTATATATATATATATATATAATATAAATTGGAAAATTATAGTATTTTAAAATTTGAAAATATAAGACCGGACCAATCTCATATCCTCAGTAGTTTAAATAAGCGAGCTTAATACTGCAAGCAACACATCTATCCTGAAGGGTAGACGCACTACTTACTAGTAAGGCTCGATTAAATAAACTAAAAAATTTATGACATCCATTTAAGTCTGCGAAAAAAATATTTTTTTATGTTGATCGACAAGTTCCCTTATTTAATATGAAAAATTAAATAGAGTTTATATTAAGTTGGGTTCTTGAAAGTTTCCTATATGGGTAAGCCCTTATAGTTAATTACATCTTAGAAAATCAAATTCATCTAAGACAACTATTGATAAAAATCAGGAGATATTTTCTTCAATAATTTTAAAGGATAGGACTTTCAAAATATTAGA
>NW_018218989.1:3600-5639 GCF_001263595.1 Phalaenopsis equestris
GTTGAGTAAAAAGAAGGTTTTGAATTTCTAATGGTGGGAGTACCTTTTCTAATTTTCTAAGACTAGTCAATAGGAAAGTCCTATGGCTAGACCTAGGCTACTAAAGAAGTTTTTTAGACCTCAACCAAAAGTGAGGTCAACAAATACACTATCTATTTAATTAAAAATCACATGCATCAAACACACGTGAAACCATTTCCACATTATTCTCCTATGTTCACTGAGCATAATGGTATTTTTTTTATTGTTATGATTTTTCTATGGAAAAATATGGATTTTTGAAGTTTAGGTCATTTAAATAATTTACAAAATCCTGATTTATTTATTTATCCAGCTCAGTGCCAACTCATCCTAGGCAACTGAGAACCACACACGCTATCACTACTGGTTAGACACCACTAGCTGAGTCAGCGTGCTGTTTGTACAACAAGACTCAGTCCAACGCAATCTCAGCCATCTGTCTGATACACGCGCAATCGGACAACTTTCTGTCATTGTCCCTAAGTCCCCCACCCCATGAACCATCCAACTTCTAACCCTAATTTCTCCCTCGATACTCAACCAAATCTCTTCAGGTTTGTTGGACTCGTCTAGACTAGGATATCACGTATATATAGTTAATTAAGTTTTAAATGGAGTTAATAAGCATGGAGAATTAAAAAAGGCTTGGTTTGAGTGGAGAATTCAATACCTTTGCCCAAGAGGTGTGGCCTCAATTGGCGCTTTCAGAAGATTGAGTTAAGTCTACAAAACTCCTATATGAAGCCTTGGTGTGTAGTGAATTGGCTAGGTATGAAATTGATTGAGGCTGATTTGGAGTGTTGATCAAAGTCTATGCTACGGTGGTCTGGTGATGGGGCTTTTTTGGGGGATCTTCTTCTTTCACTTAGGCGATTGTGTCGGTGAAATTAATTTGGATTTTGTGGAGTTTTGAGGGGTGTCCTATTTTTGGCTCAAACTTAGGCTGAGAAATTGGCTCTCATCAGTAGGGAAGACAGCTGTAAGATGGTTGGGTTGAACTCAAGAGGTCTTGAAGAAGCTCTAGGAACAATTTGGCAGAGTCTCCCCAAGGCATTTGAAGCTCTCCTCCCTTGGCCATGGAGGGTGAGTTTAAATAAGGGAGGCCATGGTGGCTACCATGGATGGTTGTGGTGGCTGGTAGTTTCTTAGGTGGAGGGAAGAAAGGTGCAAGTGTCCAATTGGGTTGTTGCAGCTCAACTGGGTTCAATTTTGAGTTTTCGCCAAGGTGGAGCTCTTGGGTTTGGGTTTTCTGGCAGCCAAGGTGGCTAGCCGGCCAGATTCAGGTCACCATCCCACTGAGGATGGCCAGTGGTGGGCAAATTTGAAGCCAATTGGGTTTTTGCATGGGTAGAGGTGATTAATTGAGGTTGAAAGGGCTTTGGGCTTGGTTGTGTCAACCATGGGTCCAACCCCATTGGAATGAGCTTGGGTGACTCCCTGTAGCTGACCAAGATCAGGTGGATCGGCTGAACTAGTGTGGAGAGGTCCCTATCCAAATGATTTGGCTAAGCATCGGTTAGAGTGTTTCATTAAAAGGGTTAAAACCTTTTTAAGAGAGCTTGAAAGTGTCTTCTTCTTTTTCCATTAATAGCTTGGTGAGGTGGCAAAGGCTCATATGGCTCACCTATGGTTTGGGGATGGCTTCATAGCTTGCCCTTGGCTTGGTCAACTTATAGGAAAAGGGATTTTTGGATTTATGGGGTATTTTTGTGGAGTTTTTCATGAGGTTTTATTTGGAATTAATTGATCATTGATTTAAAACTTAGGGAATGATTTTGATTAAATTGATGATGGAAATAAATTTCATGCCATGTGGGCTTTGGATTTGTGCTTTTGGAGTTAAATATGGTGGGCTTGGGCTTTTAAAATTGAGGGTGAATTTGGGCTAAAATTTGGGTTAATTAAATGTTTAATTGGGTGTGGGGAGATGTCATGAAGAGTTTTAAGAGAATTTCAAGTGACTTTGAATTGAATTGGAAGGTAAATTTGGTGGAATTTGGACATAGGGTCAATTTGGG
>NW_018218990.1:0-647 GCF_001263595.1 Phalaenopsis equestris
ATATGGCCATATGTCTATGACCGGGTCCAAATTTTGTAATTAATCTCATATATAATGAAAATTTTCAGAAAATTTTTGAACTTCACACGTTCTCTTTTCTACTTTTGGATTTAAAAATTACATTAAATTAAAACAAAAGTCACACATAAAATGAGTAATCCTTTTCACCAAAACTGAATAAAATTTACTTTAATGGATACTCTGTTTTGTTCTTGTTCATGCCAAACTTTGGCCCACTGACGTTTCTTTCTGTCGTCCGCAGAAAGAATGTCAGGACAGAGGCTGATCTTTGCCTTCCAGGACGGTTGGAACTTTGCACTAAATGAAGAGATGGCGCCACAAGGAGGTGTCATAGATTTCAACATGGATTTCAACCAGATTGATATGGACTATGACGGTCCTCTAATGGGCATAGTCAGCAATGAAGAAAAGAAGGGACTACCCTCATGGTTGAGGGTGACCACTCAAGACGACATGTCATGTAAGGGTAAAAACGTGTAGCAGAACAAGATCCGATGGAGGGGCCCAGCCGACTGCCCTCCACGATAGCTACTCCAGCAAGGGGCTTAATAGCCGCCCATAGTGAACAATTACCAAATGCTCCACTCCGCAGGACGCAACGCAGAAATGCAAGCCGAAAGAAACAG
>NW_018218990.1:674-1241 GCF_001263595.1 Phalaenopsis equestris
ATAGCTACTCCAGCAAGGGGCTTAATAGCTGCCCACAGTGAACAACTACCAAATACTCCACTCCGCAGAATGCAATGCAGAAATGCAAGCCAAAAGAAACAGAGAGCCTTTCTGCTACAGGAGCGCAAGTGCCAAAGAAACGTGAGCGGTTTTCTTACCCCCATTCCTGAGGGACATATCTACTATCCAGAGCTGAGAGAAACTTCTGCCAGCCTGCCTACTACTGATGAAGAATCAGGATTTCTGACAGGATCAGATGTACACCCTGTACCAGAAATCTTGTGCAGAGGTTGCCCATATGCAGCGGTTGCCCAACCAGTCAGGTCACCAGTTGCGGGAGCATTTGTAGAATGCCCGAACTGCAACGTTTTACATCTACAACATTTCAGTACCTTAGAAGAATACACTGCAAGCACCAACGAGTCTCAGACTCCAGATTTTGTGGCAAATGAGCCGTGTGTCCCACTGGGGACGGATCAACGCGCACCGCGAAGCCCAGGATCATACATCCTGCTTGAGGCTGAATCTCATATTCCAGATCGGCCAGCACCGGTTTGGGTTCTCGCC
>NW_018218990.1:1278-1716 GCF_001263595.1 Phalaenopsis equestris
TATGGTGGAATATTACAAAATAAGCAAGGTAAACAAAAGAGAATTTGAGTTCTATGAAGAGGTTCAAGGAAAGTTTATCAACGTATTGGAAGACCAGGAGCTATATACCAGGGTTTTCTCTGAAACTAATGATAGAAGCATCCTGGACAGCATCTTCAATTTGAGAGATAGAGGTCGAGCAGGCCTTCTCATGGAATGAACATATTCTGAGCCGAATAAATGGATGCGAGAAAAGGGAAGAATCACCATCCATTGCGGATGTTGCTACAATTTTACAAACGACAGACAGGGGAATCCGCCTGGGATCCTCAGATACGACCAAGTGGATCCATTACCCCCGATGATAAAGTGGATGATAAAAAGAATGGTCAAGTAGAATATCCTACCTGCCACTTGCATTCCTAACAGTTGCATCATCAACATTTACGAAGAAGGTGA
>NW_018218990.1:2806-4803 GCF_001263595.1 Phalaenopsis equestris
ATACCTACATTTCAATTCTCATATCCTTGAATTGATACCTACATTTCAATTCTTTCATCTTTGAATTGATACCTACATTTCAATTCTCTCATCTTTGAATTGATACCTACATTTCAGTTCTCACATCTTCGAATTGATACCTAAATTTCAATTCTCATTTCTAGATCAGTCCTAAATTTTTGATTCTTTACATTTGAGGTTGGTCCTTACATTCCGACACTTTCTTTTGAGAATTGACCTACATTTCAATTCTCATTTCTGAATCAGTCCCACATCTCTGATTCATTACATTTGAGGTTGGTCCTTACATTCCAACACTTTCTTTTTAAGATTTGACATACATTTCAATTCTCATTTCCGAATCAGTCCTAAATTTTTTATTATTTACATGTGAGGTCGATCCTTACATTCCGACAGTTTCTTTTGAGAATTGACCTACATTTCAATTCTCATTTCTGAATCAGTCCTATATTTCTGATTCTTTACATTTGAGGTCGGTCCTTACATTCCGACACGTTCTTTTGAGAATTGACTTACATTTCAATTCTCATTTCTGAATCATTCCTAGATTTCTGATTCTTTACATTTGAGGTCGGACCTTACATTCAGACACTTTCTTTTGAGATTTGACCTACATTTGAATTCTCATTTCTGAATCAGTCCTACATTTCTGATTCTTTACATTTGTGGTCAGACCTTACATTCCGACACCTTCTTTGGAGAATTGACTTACATTTCAATTCTCATTTTTGAATCAGTCCTACATTGCTGATTCATTACATTTGAGGTCAGACCTTACATTCTGACACCTTCTTTGGAGAATTGACCTACATTTCAATTTTTATTTCCGAATCAGTCCTACATTTCTGATTCATTACAGTCGAGGTAGGTCCTTACACTCTGACTCTGTCTCTCCCTCTTTTTGAGTCGATATTTGAATCTCAATTCCTACTTCGGGGTCAACGCTTACATTTTGACTCCCATCTTTTGGAAATCTTTGACATTTCATAACTCAAAATTCACTCTCCAATCCCCAGTGAGAGTCCCTACTTCTCAGCTTGATTAAACACACACCTGCTAATTCCCCAGCAGAAACAAATCAAACACACAACTCTACACATACTTCCGAGGTCTATTGACTTAGAAGTCTATATTAGTTTTTGTTGATCTCGTTGGTCAACGCCAATACATGCGGCGCGCTTTACCAACACACCACACCAATTGGGGGTCCATTTGTTGACCTCATTTTTGGTTGAGGTTTAGTTTTTTTTTCTCCTTAGTAGCCTAGTGTCTAGCCATAGGACTCTTCCTGTTGACTATTCCTAGAAAACTAGACATGACACCCTCACCATTAGAAATTCTACCTTCTTCTTTACTCAATCTGAAGTTCCACATATTGGTCACTATGGGGGAAACTCAAGATGAGTCACCCTTAGGATTGCTAGATCTTAGGGTTGACCTTGGGTGTTGGTTTGGAGCTAAAGCACTCACTACACTAATTTGTACCCACAATCGCTCACAACCCTGCACTCAAATTTCTAGCCTAGAGCCCTTGATCTTTTGGGATACTCATGTAGATGGTCCCCTAAACCTACTAGCCCTAGGGTTATGGTTTGGCTAAGACCACTATGTAGAGGACCCAAAATGGGGTTTCCTTTGGTCCAAGACTTTTTGGTGATGATTGCTATCTCAACTCTACCAAAATAACCATCTTGCCCTTTTACCCCTAAAACACCCCCTAATTACCAAAATGCCCCTCTTGGGCTCAAAATCCCAAAAATTCCAAAAATTCCTAGAAAATCCCAATAAATCCCAAATATTTCCAATTTTATTTCTCTCAATTACCCCATGACCCAATTTTGCCAATTTAATCATCTTTAACCAAAATCCCCAAATTGCCCTTTAAAGACCCAAATTTCCCCAAATCCAACTCAAATGTCCATCAATTGGGTCTCAATTGACCCCAATTTTAATCTTAAACTCAAATTCACTTTTTA
>NW_018218990.1:5056-8042 GCF_001263595.1 Phalaenopsis equestris
TATAAACCCTATTTAATCTTTTATATTAAATAGGGGAACTTGTTGGAAAAATACAAAGGTTTGCAGACCAAACGGACGTCATACTTTCCGTAGTTTATTTGATCGAGCCTCATCTTCAATTCTTGTTTATCCTCTGGGATAGATACAGGATTTGACGTACAGTGCTCTTTCATTTTAAATTATGAAAAATATGGGGTCAGTTTAATGTCCTTCCGAAGCGAGCGATGGGGTTTCGATTCCAGCGACCGACAACTTCTTACGAGTACGATGGGGTTTCGATTCCAGCGACCGACAACTTCTTACGAGTAACCCCACATTTCGATTCCAGCGACCGACAACTTCTTACGAGTAACCCCACAAACCAACCCCAAAATAACACCGTCAGTAGGCCAATAGAATCCAGATTGTAAAATTTTGTATGTTGTTTTATCAACACCAAGATATCCCAAAAAATCATAAATATGACATTTTTGGATAATTTCATAAGTTTCTTCTATTGGTACACATCTTCGAATAATCAGATCCTTTTCTTTGTTTATATCAAAATTTGTCATCCCAAAAATAATTCTTAGCTTCAGAAATAAATTTTATCTTATGTTGGTATGTCATTCCATAGGGTATATTATCACCAACAAATAAGTTCACAATGTCGACATACCACGAAACACGCCACTTATTAATATTGAACACTTTTTCATCTGAAAAATGTTCCTTAATTTCTTTTTCAAAAAAGAGTGGTTTTCCTAACTCAAGTCTGGACAAATGATCAGCAATTTGATTTTCTGTTTCCTTCAATCTACTATTTCAAAATCAAATTCTTGCAAAAGAAGAATCCATCTTATAAGTCTTCGTTTAACATCCTTCATTTTCATTAAGTACTTAATAGCAGAATGATATGTATGCAATACACAATGAGTTCCAATTAAATATGATCTAAATTTGTCAAGGACATATACTATTGCTAAAACCTCTTTTTTAGTTGTTGTATAATTAATTTGAGTTTCGTTAGAAGTTTTACTAGCATATTAAATTTCTTTAAAAAGTTTATCATATCTTTGTCCTAAAAAAGTTTTAGTAGCATAATCACTAGCAGCACACATCAGTTCAAAAGGTTTTCCCAAATTTGGTGGAACTATAATTGGTGCAGTGACTAATTTTTCTTTTAATAACTCAAAAGCTTTTAGGCACTGTTCATAAAAATTGAAAATTGCATCTTTCTCTAGTAAATGACATAAAAGCTTAGCAATTTTTAAAAAAGTCTTTAATATATCGTTTGTTGAGTCCAGCATGTCCTAAAAAACGCCTAATTTCTTTTATATTTGTTAGATAAGGTAAATTAGTGATCACTTGGATTTTAGCAGGACCTACTTCCATACCTTTTTCTGATATTTGATGTCCTAATATAATTCCTCTTGCTACCATAATTAACAATTTTCCCATTTAAGAACTAAATTTGTTTCTTCACAGTGCTTAAAAAATTTTGATAATTTTTCTAAATATGAGTTAAATGAAGTTCCAAACACTGAAAAATCATCTGTAAATACTTCAATCCCTTTTTCAATTAAATCATAAAAAATTGCCATCATACATCTTTGAAATGTAGTAAGGCTGTTACATAAGCCAAAGGGCATTCTTCTAAAAGCAAATGTACCATATAGACTGGGAAAAGTTAAAAGTTATTTTTTCTTAATCCTTAGGAGTTATTTGTATTTGGTGATAACTGGTATATCCATCAAGAAAATAAAATTATTTATGCTCAACTAGTCTATCCAGGATTTGATCTAGAAATGGTGGGGGGAAATGATCCCTAGTGGTAGTATTTAATTTTCTATAATTAATGCATATTCACCACCCTGTGACTTGTTTAGATAGTATTAACTCATTTTGTTCATTCATAGTCACAGTTACTTCTCCTTTTTTAGGAACGCAGTGAAATAGACTAATTCATGCACTATTTGAAATAGGGCAGATAATTCGAGCATCTAACTACTTTAAAATTTCTTTCATTACTACTTCTTTCGTAATAAAATTTAATCTCCTTTAAGGATCAACCTTGGTCTTGCAGTTTTCTTCCATATGAATTCTATGCATATAAATTGAAGGATTGATTCCTTTAATATCAGCTATGTTCCATCCAAAGGCTTTCTAAAAATTTTTCAAAATTTTCATCAACCTTTTGTATTCTTCCATCTTTAACTTTGAGGAAATTATAACAGGTAAAGTAGATGAATCTCTTAAAAAGACATATTTTAAATGATCAGGAAGTAACTTCAACTCAAGTTCTGGAGGTTTTTCTATTGATGGGCAAAAAGATTTATCTTTTTCTATTGCGTCCAAAATTTCAAAACTTTCTCGAACATAATTTGAATCATCCTTTAAAAGATCTTCACATTGGTCTAAATCCCCTTCTTGTTCGTGTTCCAAATATTTTACTTCAGATATGTGTCGGGGTTATTTTTTGTTGGAGAGTTGCCCGTAAGAAGCTGTCGATCACCAGAATCGAAATCCCGTCGCCCGCTTCAGAAGGACGTTTTAATTTACATATATACTTAGTTTTTTGAAAAATATGAAATCAAACTAACTGCATATTTTTTTATAGCTTAAATGAAAGAGCTTTGTACCTCAAATCTTGTATCTATCTCGAAGGACAAACACAAGACTTAAGGATGAAGCTCGATCAAATAAACTAAGTAATATATGACATTTGTTTGGTCTACGAAATCTTTGTATTTGTCGATAAGTTCCCCTATTTAATATAAAGAATTAAATAGGGTTTATATTAAGCTGGATTCAAACATGCTTTCTATAAGGGCAAGCACCTATAGTTAATTACATCTTAAATGAACAAAGTCACCTAAGAAGACTCTCGATAAAAATAAAGAAATATTATCTTCAAGGAGTTCCAAAGGGTAGGACTTTTCAATGAGATCAGACTAGGAGGTGTGAAAGGGGATTGTCTCAAATTTGGAACATTTTATTGGGGAGT